>NC_140991.1:48671502-48719431 GCF_052327205.1 Somniosus microcephalus | reverse complement strand
ACCAAAAAGTAAATACACCTATTAGACTCCCCTAATGATAGGCTTTCTTTTGATATAACATATGTGTAGGTACGCTCTATAACTTTTGATTGTATAGCCGGACAGACAGACAGAAAGACAAACAGACAGACAGAAAGACAGAAAGACAGGCGGACCAACCATTTTTATATATATAGACTAGTTGGAGTGCCCGGCGGTGCCGAGGGTTTTTTGAGGGCATGTTGTTGTTGGAAGAGAGAGAGAGAGAGACTGGGGGGAGAAGAGAGAGACTGGGGGGAGAAGAGAGAGACGGGGGGGAAGAGAGAGAGAGAGGCTGGTGGATTTAGTTCGGGATTTGCCTGGAGAGAGAGGGGGGGAAGGAACACCTTAGGCCTGGCCTGATCGACCCCTGCGAAGGAAGGAAGAAGGTGAGCTCTCCCTCCCTGTCCCACCCCCTCACTGTTTCCCTCCCTCCCGTCTCCCTCCCTGCCCCTCTCCTCTCCCTCCCTCCCCCTCTCCTCACCCTCCCTCCCCCTCTCCCTCTCCTCTCCCTCCCTCCCCCCTCCTCTCCCTCCCTTCGCTTCTCCTCTCCCTCCCTGCCCCTCCTCTCCCTCCCCTTTTCCCCCCCTCCCTCCCCCTCTCCTCTCCCTCCCTCCCCCTCTTCTCCCTCCCCCTCTCCTCTCCCTCCCCCCTCTCCTCTCCCTCCCTCTCTCCTCTCCCTCCCTCCCCCCTCCTCTCCCTTCCTCCCCCTCCCCTCTCCTCTCCCTCCCCCCTCCTCTCCCTCCCTCCCCCTCTCCTCTCCCTCCTTCCCCCCTCTCCTCTCCCTCCCTCCCCCCCTTTCCTCTCCCTCCCTCCCCCCCTCTCCTCTCCCTCCCTCCCTCCCCCCCTCCCCTCTCCTCTCCCTCCACCTCCACGGATCAGCGCCTCAGGGCCGGCCGGTGCACGGCCTAGCGCGTGAGGCCCGGCCGGACTCACCTTAGCTCTCTCCCTCCCTCCCCCTCTCCTCTCCTTCCCTCTCTCCTCTCCCTCCCTCCGCCCCCTCTCCTCTCCCCTCTCCTCTCCCTCCACCTCCGTGGATCAGCGCCTCAGGGCCGGCCGGTGCGCGGCCTAGCACGTGAGGCCCGGCCGGACTCACCTTAGCTCTCTCCCTCCCTCCCCCTCTCCTCTCCCTCCCCCTCTCTCCTCTCCCTCCCTCTCTCCTCTCCCTCCCTCCGCCCCTTCTCCTCTCCCTCCCTCCCCCCCTCTCCTCTCCCTCCCTCCCCCTCCGCGGATCAGCGCCTCAGGGCCGGCCGGTACGCGGCCTAGCGCGTGAGGCCCGGCCGGACTCACCTTAGCTCAGGTCGCGCTCCGGGCCAACGTTGACGCGCGCAGCTGACTGCCGTCCCACCAGCCTTTACTAAGATGGTGGCGATGGCTACGCTCGTCTCAGTCCCGCGCCGCCAGCCTTTACCAAGATGGCGGCGATTGTGGGGCGGGACGGTCGGTGCCTAGCTTGGGCGTGGCTGGCTAGGAGAGGCCGAGGTTTCGAGGCCTGCTGGTGGGGTAAGCCTCCAAGTTTGCAGCACCCGGCGGAGGTAGCGAGTCAGGAGGAAAAAAAGAGGTTGAAAGGTAGGAAAATTAATCAGCTTAGAAAAAATATTTACAAATTAATTTACTTTTTTTAAAAACAATTTCCCCTCCACACACACAGAAAGTGGGAAAAATAAACACACAGAAAGTGGGAAAAATAAATCGTTAGGAATCAAGATGGCGGCCACTCACCTCAGCTGAGAAGGATTAGGCCCACCCACACACACGCAATGAAATGCCCCCCATGATGCACAGATTGGTCAACCATCAGGTTAATCCCCTGTACGATTGGTCAACCATCACGTCACTCAACGCTAATGAGCGGAATGTTGCCGTTTTTTGAAACTTATTTGTATACTGTCTGAACAAGTTTTGTCTGACCAAAAAATAAATATGCCTATTAGACTCCCCTAATGATAAGCTTTCTTTTGATATAACATGTGTGTAGGTACGCTCTATAACTTTTGATTGTATAGCCGGACAGACAGACAGAAAGACAAACAGACAGACAGAAAGACAGAAAGACAGAAAGACAGATGGACCAACCATTTTATATATATAGATAACGTTTATAATATCTGGGTTAACAGTGGCTGGCAAATAACACTGATCAGAAAATCTATGCTATTGTGTCTGTGTATTTACAAAGAATGGAATTCCATTTTTGTGTTTTCAGACTAGCACTTGCATGTCAGGAAAAAAATTCCTTGCTTTCTTGAATTAGTACTTTCAATAGGGAAACCGTGTAAAGCTTTCAGTAAGTGCCCACGACAGTAACGTTACAATGCTGCTTTGTGTGAAAGGAATTCTTGAGGAAGCGAGATGCAATGACATAAGCTTGGCCTGGAGTTTCCGCTACCAGTGCAAACCAGCTGAAATCGGCCAAACCAGCGCAAAAGATTTTTGAATTTTAAACACAAGTTACATCGAGCGTAATAACAACAGAAAATGCTGGAAAAACTCAGCAGACCAGGCAACCTCCGTGGAGAGAGAAATCGAGTCAACGTTTCAGGTCGAAACCCTTCGTCAGGTTTCGACCTGAAACGTTAACTCTATTTCTCTCTCCACGGATGTTGCCTGGCCTGCTGAGTTTTTCCAGCATTTTCTGTTGTTATTTTGGATTTCCAGCATCCGCAGTATTTTGCTATCGTTACATCGAGCGTAAATCGACTTTCCGCCATCTTTAGCACTGGTTTAGAACACGTTGCTCTGGAAGCCGGCCCCGACACAAAATGGCCCCAGATCGAAAAAATTAGCCTGGTGAGTTTTTACAGATTGCACTTGTTTGCGGGCTTTCAAGGAAGCTCTTCAAATTGAGCTGTTTTTTTTAGGCACACAGGCACTAGTAGGCACGTTTTTAAATTTTTACATGTTAAAAAGTATTTAATCACCAATGTAACTAGTAAATGGTTTAGTTTAGGGTTTTTTTAAGTTACTTTCAGTGATTTAAAATCAGGTTATTCACAGGAAGTGAAGGCCCTTGAGAAAGTGCAGAGGAGATTTACCAGAATGGTTCCAGGGATGGGGGATCTTAGCTACAAGGACAGGTTGGAGAAGCTGGATTTGTTTTCATTGGAGCAAAGGAGGTTGAGGGGTGATTTGATCGAGGTGTACAAGATTATGACGGGTTTGGATAGGCTAGACGGAGAAAGGCTGTTCCCACTAGTTGATGGTACAAGGACTAGGGGACACAGATTTAAGGTTTTGGGCAAGAGATACAGGGGGGACGTGAGGAAAAACTTTTTTGCACAGCGAGTGGTGATGACCTGGAATTGGCTATCGACAGAAGTGGTGGAAGCGGACACACTCAATACTTTCAAGGGGAGACTGGATAGGCACTTGAGGGAAATAAACTTGCAGGGCTGCGGGGATAGAGCGGGGGAATGGGACTGACTGGATTGCTCTTCAGAGAGGCGGCACGGACTCGATGGGCCGAATGGCCTCCTTCTGTGCCGTTATGTCTCTATGACTATGACTCTATGCGATGGAGGACTAGACATTCTTATTAAAAATGCTTACTTTTGTGATAAAACCATTTTTTTATTAGTTCCTAGGATGTGGGCGTTGCTGGCAAAGCCAGCATTTAGTGCCCATCACTAATTGCAATTGAGAATGTGGTGGTGAGCTGCCTTCTTGAACCGCTGCAGTCCTTGTGGTGAACGTACTCCCACAGTGCTGTTAGGGAGGGAGTTCCAGGATTTTGACACAGCGATGATGAAGGAATGGCGATATATTTCCAAGTCAGGTTGGTATGCAACTTGGAGGGGAAGTTGCAGGTGATGGTGTTCCCATGCGCCTGCTGCCCTTGTCCTTTTAGGTGGTAGAGGTTGTGGGTTTGGGAGTTATTGTAAAAGAAGCCTTGGCGAGTAGCTGCAGTGCATCTTGTAGATGGTACATACTGCAGCCACGGTGCACCAGTGGTGGAGGGAGTGAATGTTTAAGGTGGTGGATGGCGTGTCGATCAAGCAGGCTGCTTTGTCCTGGATTGTGTCAAGCTTCTTGAGTGTTGTTGGAGCTGCATTCATCCAGCCAAGTGAAGAGTATTCCATCACACTACTGACTTATGTCTTGTAGATGGTGGAAAGGCTTTGGGGAGTCAGGAGCTGAGACACTTGCCACAGAATACCCAGCCTCTGACCTGCTCTTGTTGCCACAGTATTTATGTGGCTGGTCCAGTTAAGTTTATGGTCAGTGCTGGCCCCCAGGATGTTGATGGTGGGGGATTTGGCAATGGTAATGCCATTGAATGTCAAGGGCGGTGGTTAGATGCTCTCTTGTTGCAGATAGTCATTGCCTGGCACTTGTGTGGCGCGAATGTTACTTGCCACTTATCAGCCCAAGCCTGAATGTCATCCAGGTCTAGCTGCATATGCGGGCATGGACTGCTTCATTATCTGAGGAGTTGCGAATGGAACTGAACAATCTGCCATCATCAGCGAACATCCCCACTTCTGACCTTATGATGGCAGGAAGGTCATTGATGAAGCAGCTGAAGATGGTTGGGCCTAGGACACTGCCCTGAGGAACTCCTGCAGCGATGTCCTGGGGCTGAGATGATTGACCTTCAACCACCACAACCATCTTCCTTTGTGCTGGGTATGACTCCAGCCAGTGGAGAGCTTTCCTCCTGATTCCCATTGACTTCAGTTTTACTAGGGCTCTTTGATGCCACAATAAGGCAACTGCTGTCTTGATGTCAAGGGCAGTCACACTCAACTCTCTGGAATTCAGCTCCTTTGTCCATGTTTGGATCAATGCAGTAATGAGGTCTGGAACCGAGTGGTCCTGGCATCGGTGAGCAGGTTAGTGGTGAGTAAGTGATGCTTGATAGCACTGTCGATGACCCTTTCCATCACTTTGCTGATGATTGAGAGTAGACTGATGTGGCAGTAACTGGCTGGATTGGATTTGTCCTGCTTTTTGTGGACAGGATATACCTGGGCAGTTTTCCATATTGTCGGGTAGATGCCAGTGTTATAGCTGTACTGGAACAGCTTGGCTAGAGGCACGACTAGTTCTGGAGCACAAGTCTTCAGCACTGCAGCTGGGATGTTTTCGAGGCCCATAACCTTTGCTGTATCCAGTGCACTCAGCCGTTTCTTAATATCATGTGGAGTGAATCGAATTGGCTGAAGACTGGCATCTGTGATGGTAGGGACCTCAGGATTAGGCCGCTATGGATCATCCACTCGCCACTTCTGGCTGAAGTTGGTTGCAAACACTGCAGCCTCGTCTTTTGCACTCGCGTGCTGGGCTCCACCATCATTGAGGATGGGGATGTTCATGGAGCCTCCTCCTCCAGTTAGTTGTTTAATGGTCCACCACCATTCACGACTGGATGTGGCAGTTGTATTAATAAAACGGCACCAAGTTACCACTCTTAAATATGTCAATTAAATTATTTAATGCAAAGTAAAATAAATAAATGTTTACATTCTATTATACTGACCAATTGCACTGGTTCATGGAAAATTTTACGATTCTGATGATGCAAATGAGTTTGGGTGGAAATTTGAACCATAACTTCATATCGGAAAATCAGCGCAATTTGTGACCAGTTTCCTGATTGCACCCAAGGGGGAAACTCTACCAGAAGATGAATAAGAAGCTGCTTTTTTTTGGAGGCTGGGCGATATCAGTCATAGAAAGGCTGGAAGGGATGGTACAAATGAATAATCTCCTTTCTTTGACAAGTTTATGCTTGGCAGCCTGTAATTCTCCTGTTGTTGTACTGGCTCTGATGCTGCAGATTGTGCTACGACTGGGACTGCATTTGAAGACAAACTACGCAGCTCAGATAAACAGGAACATCACCAAACTACCTGTGCAGAAAAAAGTCACTGAGTGGAATGATTTAAATCAGCCATTTTCTTCTCGTTAGCTATCTCAACAGAATGTTTGAATTAGTAGATCATTAGCTATTAACTAACCCAAACTGAACATGCTGCTCTTTCATTGAAACAATGGGAACAGGTGTCAGCCATGGCTCAGTTGGTAGCTACTCTTGCCTTTGAGTCAGAAGGCTGTGGGTTCAAGTCACACTCCAGAGATTTGAGCACCAAATCTAGGCTGACACTTCAAGGTACGCTGCACTATCAGAGGTGCCATCTTTCAGATAAAATGTAAAACTGAGGCCCTGGCTACCCTCTCAGATGGATGTAAAAAATTCCATACTCTGAATAAGAGCAGGAGAGTTCGTCCTGGTCAATTGTCATCCCTCAATCAACATCACAAAAAGTGATTATCTGGTCATTATCACATTGTTGTGGGACCTTCTTGTATGCAAATTAGCTGCCACGTTTCCTAAATTACAACAGTGACTACACTTCAAAAGTACTTAATTGGCTGTAATATGTTTTGGGACGTCCTGAGTTTGTGAAAGGTGCTAAAGAAATGCACAGGATGATACCAAAACTGAGAGCTTAAACCTATCAGCAGAGGCTGAACAGGCTGGGGCTCTTTTCTCTAGAAGGCTGAGAGGTGACCTGATAGAGGTTTAAGATAATAAAAGGGTTTGATAGGGTAGACACAGAGAAAATGTTTCCACTTGTGGAGGAGTCCAAAACTAGAGGTCATAAATATAAGATCATAGAATCATAGAATGGTTACAGCATGGAAGAAGGCCATTCGGCCTGTCAAGCCCGTGCCAGCTCTCTGCAAGAGTAGTTCAGCTATTCCCACTCCCCCGCCCTTTCCCAGTAGCCCTGCAAACTTTTCACCATCAGGTACTTATCCAACTCCCTTTTGACAGCCATGATTGAGTCTGCCTCCACCACCCTTTCAGGCAGTGCATTCCAGATCCTAACCACTCGCTGAGTAAAAAAGATTTTCCTCATGTCGCCTTTGGTTCTTCTGCCAGTCACCTTAAATCTGTGTCCTCTGGTTCTTGACCCTTCTGCCAATGGGAATGGTTTCCCTCTATCTACTCTGTCCAGGCCCCTCATGATTTTGAACACCTCTGTCAAATCTCCTCTCAATCTTCTCTGCTCTAAGGAGAACAACCCTAGCTTCTCCAGTCTATCAATGTAACTGAAGACCCTCATTTCTGGAATCATTCTTGTAAATCTTTACTGCATCTTCTCTAAGGCCTTCACATCCTTCCTAAAGTGTGGTGCCCAGAATTGGACACAGTACTCCAGTTGAGGCCAAACCAGTGTTTTATACAGGTTCATCATAATTTCCACGCTTTTGTACTCTATACCTCTATTTATGAAGCCCAGGAGCCCGTAGCTTTTTTAACCACTTTCTCAAACTGCTCTGCCACCTTCAATGATTTGTGCACATATATCCCTAGGTCCTCTGTTCATGCACCCCCTTTAGGATTGTACCATTGAGTTTATATTGCCTCTCTTCATTCTTTCTACTAAAATGTATCACTTTGCACTTTTCTGCATTAAATTTCATTTGCCAGGTGTCCGCCCATTCCACCAGCGTATCTATGTCCTCTTGAAGTCTATCACTTTTCTTCTCACTGTTCACTATACTTCCAAGTTTTTTGTCACCTGCAAATTTTGAAATTGTGCCCTGTACACCCACATCCAAGTCATTAATATACATCAAGAAAAGTAGTGGTCCTAGAACCGACCCCTGGGGAACACCACTGTATACCTTCCTCCAGTCCGAAAAACAACCGTTCACCATTACTCTCTGTTTTATTCCATGGGCTTCAACTTTACTGGCAAGCCTATTATGTGTCACTTTGTCGAATGCCTTTTGGAAATCCATGTACACTACGTCAACCGCATTGCACTCATCAACACACTCTGTTACCTCGTCAAAAAACTCGATCAAGTTGGATAAACACGATTTGCCTTTAACAAATTTGTGCTGGCTTTCCTTAATTAATACACACTTGTCCAAATGACTGTTAATTTTGTCCCTGATTACTGTTGCTAAAAGCTTCCCCACTGCCAAGGTTAAACTGACTGGCTTCTAGTTGCTAGGTTTATCTTTACACCCTTTCTTGAACAATGGTGTAACGTTTGCAATTCTCCAGTCCTCTGACACCACCCTGGTTTCTAAGAAGGATTGGAAGATTATGGTCAGTACCTCCGCAATTTCTTCTTTCACTTCCCTCAGCATCCTAGGATGCATCCCATCTGCTCCTATTTACTTTACTTTACTTTAAGTATAGCCAGCCTTTCTAGTAACTTCTCTTTATCAATTTTTATCCCATCCAGTATCTCCACTACCTCCTCCTTCACTATGTCTATGGCAGCATCTTCTTCCTTGGTGAAGACAGATGCAAAGTACTCTTTTAGTACCTCAGCCATACCCTCTGCCACCATGAGTACGTCTCCTTTTTGGTCCCTAATTGGCCCCATCCCTCCTCTTACTACCCGTTTACTATTTATATGCCTATAGAAGACTTTTGGATTACCTTTTATGTTAGCTGCCCTTCTTTTCTCATACCCTTTCTTTGCCCCTCTTATTTTCTTTTTCACTTCTCCCCTGAATTCTCTATATTTAGCCTGATTCTCAGATAGTCACTAATAAATCCAATAAGGAATTCAGGAGAAACTTCTTTACCCAGAGAGTGTTGAGAATGTGGAACTTGCTGCCACATGGAGTAGTTGAAGTGAATAGCATAGATGCATTTAAGGGGAAGCTAGATAAGCTCATGAATAATAATAATTCAACTTTATTGTCATTGTACAATGCACAAGTACATGCACAACGAAATGTGAAAGGAATAGAAGGATATCTGAGAATTGACTAAGAAAGACTATGAAAAATTCAAAAATGGGTTTAGAATGCATGTATGTAAATGGACAAAGTGTGGTGAATAAGGTTGGTGAGCTACAAGGTTATTATTGCACTGATAATCCTCAAGTTTACTCCTGATAATCTATCCCATTATTTTATATGGAATGGAAGTAAGATAACTGAGTCTGTACGTTGCCTGTGTCTATTTTATCCTGATTTTTTAATATGGGCACCATAGTGGCCTGTTTCCCATCTACTGATAACCCCCCAGTGTTCAGTTACTCCCTCATAATAGTTGTCAGTGCCTCACAAATCTGCTCCCTAGCCCCTTATCATTTATCCCTGAGGATTTATTTCATCGAACGGTTTTAGCTTTGATGAAATTTTTGATCAGACTGCAGCATTTTCTCCTCATCCTCATCCAAGACCACTTCTCACTACTTCCCTGAGCTGTCTGTTCCTTCTCCTCTCTTCCACGTGTCTTTCTACTTCTGTTCCTCCCCAAGTCTTTCTCTTGTTTGCTCTCCCCCATATTTGTATTGTTATCTCTATCCTTCCCCAACTCTTTCTCTCACCCCTCCCACACACACACACATTGTATATAGAAATAGAGGAATAGAGGTCTGTGACATGATTACGGATAAGTAATAAGAATTAGAGGCAATTGTCTGTCAAGCTGACATAAGTGTCACAATTGTGAAAAACTGTCTACTCTTTGAGAGTACCTGCTGATTTTTACATTTGCTCAGTAAATGGTGCAGAATATCTGTTATTTTAAAGCACTTGTTCACGCCTTATACCCTGCTATATACTTTAACCTTTATAGCTTGTCTATCTATGTGCATGTTGAAGCAATGAAGGATAATAACTGAGACTTGCGTCTATTTTGGGTGCATTAATGATCAGGATTCACTTTTGCCATAAGGATGCAATTATTCTTAACCCTACTTTCTCACTGTCCATGTATTATTGCTGAGGACATTTATTCTACCTATAAAGAAAGTCTTGGGTGGCCACTGGTGACAATTTAGGTGTAAGCAATTTAGGCCCGATTTTAACACCCCTAGCCTGGCGGGGTGGCAGTTAAAATGGAACGGAGGACTTTTAAATTGCAAGCAGAAAGGACAGCCGCCCTAAGCCAGCGGGGTCCTCTTTAAATATGCAGATCGGACTCTATTGATGTAATCAGGGCCCGGTCTTCCATTTTAACTGGAGGCCTGAGCGGGGGAGCAGTGCTGGCTGTCCCATCAGGCCAAATCTGCTGGGAGCTGGATTGTGGGCCAGAAGAAACCAAGTTTGACATTCTTTTTTTTAGCTTTCCCTGTGAGCCAGCAGGAGCAGGAGTGCTCCTCCGGCCTCCACAAGGAAACATTCCCGCCAAGCTGCATGGTTGCGCAGTTGTTTGCCGGTCCCGCGCAGCCTGGGACCGGCTTTGTCAATGTTAATTTTCAAACTGTGAATGGGCCACCCTGCCCCACAAATGGGCAGCCCACCTAAAAAAAAATGAGGGGGAACATTGTCTCCTTACCATGGGCTTCCCCCTCCATCCCCCAATCACCCCCCTTAGCACTTAGCTGACTCCCGAGGACTGTTCCTGCGGGTCCCTGGCGGCTGCTTCCTGCTACCCCAATCTTCACTCCCGCCAGCCGGCCAGACAGTGATTTAGAATCATAGAACCATAGAAATTTACAGCACAGAAGGAGGGAATTTGACGCACTGTGTCTGTGCTGGTTAAAAAGGAGCTATCAAGCCTAAACCCACTTTCCAGCTCTTGGTCCGTAGCCTTGCAATTCCCTTTTGAAGGCAGCTACTGAATCTGTATCCACCACCCTATCAGGCAGTGCAGTCCAAATCCTAACCACTCATTGTGTAAAAAAGTTTTTCCTCATGTCGCCACTGGTTCTTTTGCCAATCACCTTAAATCTGTGGCCTCCGGTTATTGACCCTTCAGCCATTGGAAACAGTTTATCTTTATTTACTCTATCTAAATCCTTCATGATTTTAAACACCTCTATCAAATCCCCTCTTAGCCTTCTCTGCTCTGAGGAGAACAACCCCAGCTTCTCCAGTCTATCCACGTATCTTTAATCCCTCATCCCTGGAACCATTCCAGTAAATCTCTTCTGTACCTTCTCCAAAACATTGGCCCAGAAATTCAGGCCGGGGGCTTCCCACGGGTGCAAGCCCCCGACCTGCACTTACCTTGCGCACCGGCAGTTGAGCTGTAGGGCCCCATGGAATTCCGATCCGGGGCCTGGTCCAGCTGCCGGCGTGCAGTGCTTGCATATCCCAGGGGCGTAGTTAGTGCGATGCGTCCCCTGGGATCACGTGGGCCATGGGCAGCCAATCGGCGCAGGGAAAAGCCCATTCATAAGTAGTGACAGGAAGACCTGTCAAAACTTATAAATACTATGGCCACAAATAAACCTTCAAATAAATTTTAAAAAATCATCACACTTTTTAAATAAACTATAAATTACATTAAATAACTATTTTAAACAATAATTTAAATTTTTGAAAAAAAAAATTTTATATTCTAACGGGGCTAAAAATAAACTTACCTTGCTTTAAAGTATTTTAAATATAATAAACCTGTGGAAAAAATGTTTTAATTTTAATTAATTGTCCACTTACCTTGTAAAAAGCCTGGTTTTTACATTTCTAAATTCTAAAGACTTACCCTCCCGGAGAAACCTGTAAAAAAAAACGGGCCAGAAATTCCAGGCCAGAAGCGTGAGTACCGTCGGGTTACTCACGCATCTGGCCGTTGGAAATGCTGGCGTTCAGCAGGAACAGCGCATGCGGGGAACGCCGGCATTTCCAGACCCGAGGTCTATTCACAGCGCGTGCGACTGCACAGGCAGCGCTTGCGCAGTGAACTTTGTAGATTTCACTGATGGATTCAGTGAGGGTAAGTCCCTAGAACTTACACGTGAAAAAAGCAAGTGTAAAGTTGTTCATTGGCTGGGGAAGGAGATATATTTTATGGAGGAGCTTATGAAATGCAATATTTAGGTTTGGGAAAGGGAGGGAAGTTATTTTAAGAAATTTTAAGTAAGTTTTAAACTTTAATTTTTTTTTTTTTAAACGGGTATTCAGAACGGTAGGTAGAAGGAGCAATTGTGGCTGTGTGAATGGAATGTGAGAATGAGTTATGTATGTATGTCCACATATATTCCTTTACGTATATGTATGTATGTTTTATATTCCTTTACTAATGTGTATGAATGTATGTTTTTAATTATGATTTTCCAATAAGTTACTTTCTCTGAAAGTCATAATTAAATAATACATTCATACACATAAGTAAAGGAATATATACATAACACGCAAAGGAATATATACAGACATACATACTTTCAGAAGCTCCACGATAATAAATATCTTCCTCCGCAGCCTCTGGAGCAACTGTACCCATGCTTTTTTCATGTGTAACTTGTAATGACTTGACCTCACTGAAAGCATTAATGAAAGCGGCGAATTATACTGCGCACGCGCTGCCTGTGCAGTCGCACGCGTTCTGCCTCTGAACCCCTTCGTTCAGAGGACAGGAAATGCCGGTTTTCCCCACATGCACTGTGCATGCTGAAAACCGGCATTTCATCCAGCCAGATGCGTAAGTACCCCGACCGTACTCGCGCATTTGAAAGGGAATTACTGGGCCAACATTTTACATGTCAATAAAGTGAAAAATTTAACAATTGCACGACTTGCCCCCTCGCATCTGCGACTGAGGGTCCAAGGAGGTGCATTGCGCAAGAGGTCATCATCGTACATATCCTCACACTGTTCCCTTTGGGGAACTGTATGAAGTGGTGGAAGGATTTATGGCCGTGATTAACGCTCATTCCGTGACCGTAACCATCTTTGAACCAGCCATTAGGGTGGTTAGTCCTATGGCGGGAGGGTTTTACGGGCTCCCACAACCCATCTGAGGGGGGGGGGCCACCAACACCCACGGACGCAAGTACCCCGCTGGATGTCCACCCAGAATTTAAAGTTGGAACTCCGACTCCACTTGCCGGGACTGTCTGGAGTGGGGTTCAAAACCCTACTCCTTCTGGCCCAGCGGCGGGGATGCTTACTGCTACGCAAAAGGCCCACTCCGCACAAAAGGTGACACCCATACGTTTCCTGTGCCTTTTCCCTCCCCGTGACTGGAGCCCTATGCTGCCATTTCATGTTGCTAATCGGATTGGGCCTTTGTCATAACGGTAGGATCCCCGCCGCTGGGCCAGATCAGGGTAGGGTTTCGAACCCCGCTCCAGACAGTCCCGGCAAGTGGAGTCGGAGCTCCGGCTCTAAATTCTGGGTTGACATCCAGTGGGATATTTGCGTCCGTGGGTGTGGGTGGCCCCCCCTCCTTGTATAGCTTGTGGGAGCCCGTAAAACCCTCCCGCCATAGGACTAACCGCCCTAATGCCTGGTTCAAAGATGGTTACGGTCACGGAATGAGCGTTAATCATGGCCATAAATCCTTCCACCACTTCCTCCAGTTCCCCAAAGGGAACAGTGTGAAGACACGTATGACGACGACATTGCTAAATAAATAAATGGAATTAAAAAAATTCTTTTAGGGCTTTTAAAAGTCTTTAAATTGCTTTAATTCTGTTTAAAACTACTTCAGATTACTCAAACTAATGTAAACATTTTAAAAAGTTTATGAAAGTTACCAAAATCTTCAAAAAACTTCCAAAAACCTATTTAAACTGCTGCTTTGCATGTAAAAATGGTTAGCAGCTTGATAGAAACATTGGGGGCGTGTCCAGTGAAACTGAGACCTCAAGGGGCGTGTCTCACTTGCACTGCACGCTCCTGACTTCGCGCTGGCTGCACTCCTGGGCGGCGTGACGTCATACGCTGCCCGGGATTCTTCTTCGGGAAACACCAATTCCAGGCGTCCCTGGAGCTGATCGGCAGTAGCGCGGGGTAAGTGTAAATACGGGGCTTGCACGCGCTGCAAGCCCCGTTCTGGAATTTCTGGCCCAACGTAAGTTCAAAGCGCATGCGCAGACTCTCGCGCGCACGCGTTCGACCTCTGAACCCCTGCTTTCAGAGGAACGGAAGTGCCGGTTTCCCGCGCATGCGCAGTGCATGCAAGAAACCGACACTTCCATGGGGCCCACGCATGAGTACCCCGTGCGTGCTCACCCATGGAGACCCGAATTTCTGGGCCATTATGTCCTCATAATGCAGGAATAACTCCCTAAAATCCTGCCCAGTACTGCTCGGCATCAACTATCTCTAAATAATCCCGTCCAATCATCAAAATAGAATAATTGAATTTGTTTGGAGGAGAACAAATAATAGGCCACCCATAATTATCTTTGACTTGAGAAACTAAATTTTTTCCTAAAAATTTAAATGAAGACGCTGTTATCATAGAGGTTTAATTTTTTTGAGAACATGCGCAAATTGAATATATTGGCCCAGAAATTGGTGTCGGGGGCTTCCCGCGGGTGCAAGCCCCCGACCTACACTTACATAGCGCGCCGACAGTTGAAGCCTGGCCCTGCGTGGATTTCCTGTCAGTGGCCCAGTTCAGCTCCCGGCGCGCTGTGCTTGTGTGATCCAGCGGCATAGTTAGTTCGATGAGCCGGCTGGGATCATGTGAGCACTGGGCAACCAATCGGAGGTTGCAAAAGGTCATTCATGAGTTTGATAGTAAGAACTGTCAAATTCATGAAAACTCCGGGCGCCCAAAACAGTACTTAAACTTCAAATAAAAGTTTTTAAAAATCCCACTAATTAAATGAACTATTAACAACTGTAAAAAAACGAATTTAAACAATTATTCAAATTTTTGAAAAAAATAATTTTTTAACAAATCGGATCTAAAAATACACTTACCTTACTGTAAAGTCTTTAAAAATAATAAGCCTGTGGAAAAAAATTTCTAACTTTAATTAATAGACCACTTACCTTTTAAAACTAAGTACTTACGCCTGCTTTTTTCTCGTGTAAAAACTGAAGGCCTTATCGCACGGGCAACCCTGTAAAAAAAAAGGAATTTCAGCGCGCACGCATTCGACCTCTGAACCCCTTGGTTCAGAGGAAAGGAAATGCCGGTTTTCCGCGCATGTGCTGTGCATGCTGAAAACCGGCACTTCCATCGGGCCCACGCGTGAGTACACGGTGCTTACTCACGCGTTGGGACCCGAATTACTGGGCCAATATACATGATTATTCATGACAGCTTAGGTCAATAACATTGACTGGGCACCTCTGGCATTTCAGGCATATGATGGCACTTTCTAAGTATATCGTAAGCTTCATCAGTGTAATTTATAACCAATTTGACTGAGGAGTCCTTTGTGTTAACTGCACTCTTTCTTCTGTGATGAATCTGCATCATAAAAGCATGACTACTTCAAACTGATTGTTGGACTATTATTTTCCTTCTTTCTGGACAGGCGGAAGGTGGCAATTAATATGAGGTCTTTAGACCTAGTCTAATCATTAATTTTACCGCTTTTTGGAAATAATAGTCTCTGGGGGAGAAAGTCATTATAGCCCCGTTTGGGGCGCTAAATTTTAAAAGTTTGGAAAATTAGCAGCAGGCGCTAATGTTTCCAAACTTTAAAAAAATTCGCCCTTTGCGCTCCAAGAAGGAAGTGGAGCACTAAATTGAGCACTCCACTTCCTTCTTGGAGCACAATCGGCAGCAGGCGGGGCAGAGACTTCAGCAGCGCTGCACACTGGGCCGTGCAGCGCTGCCGTGTTCAAAGGCTGCTTCTCTCCCTTAAAGGGAAGGGCCATCGCTGCAGGCTCTGCAATTTAAAAAGTACCTACCTGGGCAACCGAGGCAGCTGCAATCCCGCGCGATCAGCCCGGCACTCAAGCACATCGATCGCGGGCAGGAACCAGCGATAAAAAGCGGAACAAGAAAGGTAAAGTTTTTTTTTTACTTACCTCGGCCACCTCGCCTTTAATCATCGCTCCGAAGTGGCCGGCCTCCCGATGAATGCCTCCTGCAGCTGTCGGTGTTTTCGACCGGGCCTGCTGCAGGGGGCGGCAGCCAATTTAGGGTCCGGGGCACTACAGGGCGATGCGCACGGCGATGATGTCACGATCTCCGGGCGAAGGACATCAGGGTGCAACGCAGTAGCGCTGCCGCAAAACTCCCGCTGAATATGGCAGGAGTCGATGTCAGTGCCGCGCCCGGTCACAAAGCCAACAGAAAATGCTCGAAATACTCAGCAGGTCAGGCAGCATCTGTGGAGAGAGAAACAGAGTTAGCGTTTCAAATTGATGACCTTTCATCAGAACTGGAAAAAGGTAAAGATGTCAAACACGAGAATGGATACAGAAAGCAATGAAGATCAACAAGCTAAAAGAGACAAACGGAAATCCCATTGGAGAGAAGAGCAGAACTTCTTCAAGGTGGGCATTCCTAGAAGAGAAGTGGCAGTGAATTATACACGAATACAACAGCAAAATACTGTAGATGCTGGAAATCTGAAATAAAAACAAAAACTGCTGGAAATACTCGGCAGGTCAGGCGGCATCTGTGGAGGAGAAACAGAGTTAATGTTTCAAATCGATGAATTTTCATCAGAACTGGAAAAAGTTAGAGATATCAAACATGAGAAGAGAAACAGAAAGCAATGAAGATGAACAAGGTAAAAGAGACAAACGGTTATCCCGTCGGAGAGAAGAGAAGAGCATAATTTCCAAATGACAGTCTTCAGCTCTTAAAGCTGAATTGTCCTCTACACCTAAAAAATTGCTAAAGGTGCTTCAGCACTAACAGAAATGGCTCAACAAGCCAGGGAGGGAGCACCCAGGATCTCGCACGTAGCACTCGAGCTTTGTGCAGGGGGGTCAACACTGCAAGGCTAGCGCTGTACCCACAGGGGCCAGGAGGCCCTCCAGAAAGAAGACAGTGGGACTGAGGCTGTCACTGCCAGCAGTGTCACCCCCACTACCTGGCTCCAGTGCCCAAAGAAGTTTCACAAACTCAGACGAGTGGTCAAGGTCAATGAATGCATCTTCAAAAGCCGTCACCTACCAACTGCACCACTAGCCTTGCACACTGCTCAATGCATGACCAATCCCACTCCCCCCAATCATTCACCTACCAACAATCTGTACCAAACACAAGGCACATCTCCCATTCCTAGCTTCACCTCACCTCCTTGGAGGAGACGGTGCTGGCCATTCTTGGCAGGGGCATAGCTGAGCCCTTGGCCAGCAGCGGGACTGAAAGGATACAAGATGTTGGTATCCTCATACGTTATCCTCCTTCAAGAAGAAGAAGAAGAAGAAGAAGAAGAAGAAGTTGTTGTTGTTACACCAACACTCAATTTGACACTCCCAGCCACCAGCTCTTCAAGGTCCTCTTGCAAGGCCATTTGTATTGTCCCCCACTGAAAGTCAGCAGCCTTCCACCAGCCATGCTGCCACCACTGGGTAGCACTGCGTGACATCACTAGGAAAGGCAAAGACACGGGCAAGACAGTCACTAAGGGAATGTACAAGGGTGATTAGTTGATTTCTTGATGTCATATTGGATGGATAGATGTATAAAGTTGGATTGGAAAGTTTGCTTTGTGGTGGCTTTTATTTCAGCATTGTGGTCAAGAGGACGCTGTGATGGTCAGTAGCAGAGGGAAGGTAAGGTGTAGGACTAATGTTGAAAGGGAATTGGGATTGTGGTCACTGGTACCGCAGGCGGATGATTCCATCTGGATATCCTGGCCAGAAAGTGGCTGTCTGGGTTGCATCCTACCTTCCGCTTCCTCCTCTTCTGCATCTTCCTCTTCTTCATTTTTCTCTTCCCTCTGCGAGTGGATGCTGGAAATCTGAAATAAAAGCAGAAAATGCTGGAAATACTCAGCAGGTCAGGCAGCATCTGGACCTGAGACATGAACTCTGATTTTCTCTCTCCACGGATGCTGCCTGATCTGCTGAGTATTTCCAGCATTTTTTGTCTTTTCAGAGGCCTTCCTTTACCATCTGAGATGTTGCAAGCATCCAGCAGCACTCCCTGCACACTTTAAAAACTTTTAACATCTATTGCACATGCCACTACTTCAATAAAATATAAAAAATCCAATCCAAAAACCTTAAATCCAAACTTACCTGAAAGATGTGTGTGTCCCTTTAAGTAGTGCTGACAGCGTCTCTGTAGGTCTGCTGGACTCTTGATTTTCTGAGCGAGCTTAGGACCCAGCGTTAAAGTCAGTGCAAAGGTCCAAGTTTGCAGAGCGCGGCGTCAAGTCGGCGTTGCATGACAACTGACGTCACGCTCTGCTGTTCTGCATTTCTAGGGCCAACGATGCGAAAGGCAGCGCTATGGCCCTCACCAAAATGGCCGCCGTTGAGTCCCGCGCCAGTGGCGGGTGAAGTGAGGCGGCCGTCTTTTTTCTCAAGAACGGGCCTTACTGGAGAGTGGTAAGTCCCCAAATTTCTGGGCCCCATTCTTTATCTTAATTACCTCCTTTCTTCCAACCTCTTTGCAAAATCCTATAATACTCTGATTGCTTTTCTCTCATCCAATTTTTCTTCAACCCATTGATATGAGTGCCCTTCTCTCATAACTTATTCCATAAATGTATTATCCTTTGTGTAAAAGAAAGTTCCCCTCAACTGAACCCAGTTGGGACGGGACTTAGCAAAACCAGACTTCCTCCTCTTCTAACATATATCATAGATTCCAGCAGAAGCCTCCCCGGAGTGGAAAGTGTATGGAAATGACAGGATAATGAGACCGTGACATTATCCGTCAGCAATCCCATCATTTCCGCCAGCGCTGAACTTGACTCGACTTATGCCTGTATGAAGCCAGCATGATGTTACCTGCATGACTTGCCAAACTAAGAAGTGGCTGATTTCACATGCTCTGACTGTCAACAAACTTAGTATGATATTGTATCTTTGACAAAAGAACAGGATATGAGCTGTTTGCTGACAGTATGGCAGTGTGGCTTCTCCTGAAAGCCCTCCCACCCATTTAATGTGTTTCTTTAATTGGGCTTAACAGGGTTAAAACCACACATTCAGTGAAAGTATAATGTTGGCCACATTCTTACACACAGACAGAAAGTGAAAAGGGTTAGATTATCATTTAATCATCATCTCTTCTATTTATTTACTGAAGAAGGGCCAGATGTGTTTAAAAGCCAGGCTGGGGTAACTTGCACAGACAGAGACTCATTCAAATTCTGGGATGCATTTCAGTGGCCGTTCTGATATTGTTTCTGATAGAAAGATCAACCCCATGAGCACTTCTTAGTAACCGCCTACTGTTACTGCATATTCACAAACCTGCTGTGGCAAAAGGTTCTTCCAGCCTCCGGCCTCCTGTCATGTCATTCAGGCCTTTGGCTCAGTCACAAAGAGTAGATATAAATGCTTAAGACAAGCAGTCCACAGACACACTGCATCGATGCAACAGCTACTGTTCTATTGTGTTGTGACCACTCTAAAAGCCCAGTGGGGTGCTTCCAAATATGATCTTATCTTTGGACCTAAGGGAAGGCATGACACTTATCATTGTTTTCTTGAATATTTCCTCCTGTGTAAACAAGCATGGTAGTTTTGCACTATAAAAATGATC
This sequence comes from Somniosus microcephalus, assembly GCF_052327205.1. Taxonomy (NCBI): domain Eukaryota; kingdom Metazoa; phylum Chordata; class Chondrichthyes; order Squaliformes; family Somniosidae; genus Somniosus; species Somniosus microcephalus. The sequence continues at coordinate 48,700,116 of NC_140991.1, read as the reverse complement.
TTAAAACTCATGGAATTCATCTTCCCTACCCCAAAGATCAAATATAGAGAGAAAGAAAGAAAGGATGGATGGATTTGTATAACACCTTTCACAACAGCAGGATATCCCAAAGCACGTCAAATGAATTAAGTTTGAAGTCTAGTCACTGTTTTAATGTTGTTAAAAGTGGCAACCATTTTGTATACAGCAACGGCAAACAGCAACGAGATAAACAACCAGTTAATCTGTTTTAGTGATGGTTGAAGGAGAAATATTAGCCAGGACAACTTTCCTGCTCTTCTTCAAATAGTGCCATGTGATCTTTTACATCCATCAGAGAGGGCAGACGGGGCCTCAGTTTAATATCTCATCCAGAGTACAGCACCACTCCCTCAGTATTGTACTGAAGCATCAGCCGAGATTACATGTTGAGACTCTCAAGTGAGGTTTAAATCAATGACCTTGTGTTTCAAAGGTGAGAGTTCTGGCTGACATCTATTGCACCTCTGGGACGATATTTTGACAAAGCTGAGTCCGTTGTCAATCATTCTGACTTAGAAGGTAACAGACAGTACCTTACGGTAAATTCAGTGCTCCCATACTAGTGGGGAAATCTCGATCAAAGGGTGGGAGATAGGGCTACAACATTATAGCTCTGATTCTCCAACCACCATTCCCCTTGAGCTCAGCTCCTCAGCCGAAGTACAGGATGGAAAAAATTATCCTTATAGAGCATGAAAAAGAATAGCTGGCTGGATTGAAAATTGGCTTGGAAATAGGAAGCAAAAGATGATGACGAACAGAAAAAGCTCTGTCTGGGCAGCAGTGATTAATGGAGTTATATCGTGCTCTGTTCCTTGTCCTCTGCTGCTCATATTATTCTTCAATAACTTCAGAGACGACTTCCTATACTATTATAGAATCTGCTGATGGTATCAAGCTATGTGGCCAAGTGACAAATATAAGGGAGATAAACAGCACTCAAAGTGATCTGGATCAATTAATCAGATGCACTAAGGAATGACAAATGTCCTTTAGTATATGGCATAGCTTATTGGAATGAGAAACAGCAAACGTGTACACAGTGAAAGGGTATCCAGTAGCAAAGTGGAAATGAAAAAGGATTGGAGTATGATTTTTGATTGTTCACTGAACAATTCCAGTAAATCTGTTATCAACATAGCCAGTCAAACAATAGGATATATCCTGAGGCCATCTGATTATAAGGGGGAAACAGGATATTTCAACCTTTTACCGATCATTGCTGAAGCCACATTTATAATATCGTGCTCAATTTTGATCACCCTATCTTCAAAAGAACATTGATTTATTAAAGAAGAAAGAAAGAACTTGCATTTATATCGCACCTTTCACAACCTCAGGATGTCCCAAAGTGCTTTATAGCCAATGAAGTATTTTGAAGTGTAGTCACTGTTATAATGCAGGAAACACAGCAGCCAATTTGCCCACAGCAAGGTCCCACAAACAGCAATTAAATAAATGACCAGATCACCTGTTTTTCGGTGCTTTTTAAAAATTTATTAATTCATGGGATGTGGGCATCATTGGCAAGGCAAGCATTTATTGCCCATCCCTAATTGCCCTTGAGACGATAGAGGTGAGCCGCCTTTTTGAACCACTGCAATCCGTGTGGTGAAAGTACTCCTAGAGTGCTGTTAGGTAGGGGGTTCCAGGATGTTGAAGGAATGGTGTTATATTTCCAAGTCAGGATGGTGGGCAACTTGGAGGTGGTGGTGTTCCCATGCACCTGCTGCCCTTGTCCTTCTAGGTCGCAGAGGTTGCAGGTTTGGGAGGTGCCATCAAAGAAGCCTTGGCGAGTTGCTGCAGTGCATCTTGTAGATGGTACACACTGCAGCCACATTGTGCTGGTGGTTGAGGGAGTGAATGTTTAAGGTGGTGGATGGGGTGCCGATCAAGCGGGCTGCTTTTTCCTGGATGATGTCGAGCTTCCTGAATGTTCTTGGAGCTGCACTCATCCAGGCAAGTGGAGAGTATTCCATCACACTCCTGACTTGTGCCTTGTAGATGGTGGAAAAGCTCTGGGGAGTCAGGAGGTGAGACACTCGCCACAGACTACCTAGCCTCTGACCTGCTCTTGTAGCTACAGTATTTATGTGGCTGGTCCAGTTAAGTTTCTGGTCAATGGTGACATCCAGGATATTAATGGTGGGGGATTCGACGATGGTAATGCCACTGAATGTCAATAAGAACATAAGAATTAGGAGCAGGATTAAACCATAATGCCCCTTGAGCCTGCTCCACCATTCAATAAGATCATGGCTGATCTTTGACATTAACTCCACTTTCCTGCCCAATCCCCAAATCCCTTGATTCCCCTAGAGTCCAAAAATCTATCCATCTCAGCCTTGAATATACTCAACGACTGAGCATCCACAGCCCTTTGGGGCAGAGAATTCCAAAGATTCACAACCCTCCGAGTGAATAAATTCCTCCTCATTTCAGTCTTAAAAGGCCGACCCCTTATCCGAAGACTATGTCCCCTAGTTCTAGACTCTCCAGCCAGGTGATACAATCTCTCAGCATCTATCCTGTTAATCCCCCTCAGAATCTTATATGTTTCAATGAGATCACCTCTCATTCTTCTAAACTCCAGAGAAGCTGATGCCTGGATGCTGTTCAGGTCTTGCTACATGCAGGCATGGATTGCTTCATTATCTGAGGAATTGCGAATGGAACTGAACACTGTGCAATCATCAGCGAACATTCCCACTTCTGACCTTATGTTGGAGGGAAGGTCATTGATGAAGCAGCTGAAGATGGTGGGAACTCCTTCAGTGATGTCCTGGGGTTGAGATGATTGACCTCCAACAACCACAACCATCTTCCTTTGTGCTAGGTATGACACCAGCCAGTGGAGAGTTTTTCCCCTGATTCCCATTGGCTCCTTGGTGCCACAGTCAAATGCTGCCTTGATATCAAGGGTAGTCACTCTCACCTCAACTCTGGAATTCAGTTCTTTTGTACATGTTTGGATCAAGGCTGTAATGAGGTCTGGAGCCGAGTGGTCCTGGTGGAACTCAAACTGAGTATTGATGAGCAGGTTATTAGTGAGTAAGTGCTGCCTGATAGCACTGTTGACAACACCTTCCATCACTTTGCTCATGATTGCTGATGGGGTGGTAATTGATTGGATTAGATTTGTCCTGTTTTTTGTGAACAGGACATACCTGGGCAATTTTCCACTTTGTCGAGTAGGTGGCTGTACTGGAACAGCTTGGCTAGAGGCGCGGCTAGTTCTGGAGCAAAAGTCTTCAGCACTGCAGCCAGGATGTTGTCGAGAACCATAGCCTTTGTTGTATCCAGTGCGCTCAGCCATTTCTTGATATCACGTGAAGTGAATCAAATTGGCTGAAGAATGGCGTCTGTGATGGTAGAGACCTCACGAGGAAGCCGAGTTGGATCATCCACTCGGCTCTTCTGGCTGAAGATGGTTGCGAATACTTCAGCCTTGTCTTTTGCAATCACATGCTGGGTTCCACCATCATTGAGGATAGGGATGTTCATGGAGTCTCCTCCTCCTGTTAGTCGTTTAATTGTCCATCACCGTTCACAACTGGATGTGGCAGGACTGCAATGCTTAGATCTGACCCGATCTGTTGAGAAATAAATATTCGGCGGACACTGGAATAATTCCCCTGCTCTTCATCAAATAGTGCAGTGGGGTCTTTTATATCCAACTGAGATGCTGACACCTCAGTTTAACGTCGCATCCAAAAGACAGCATCCCCAACAGTGCAGCATTCCCTTAGTACTGCACTGAAGTCTAGATATTTTGCTCAAGTCTCTGGAGTGGGTGTTTAATCCATGACCTTCTGACTCAGAAGCGAGAGTGCTACCACTAAACAACAGCTGAAAATGTTCAAAGAAGAACAAAGGGGAATCTAGCATGTCGAGTTTGAAGTTATGAAGAGAGACTCACAGGACTTGACGTAATAAAACTCACTACGCACTTGGTTTGAGCATAAAGCAAGGCTTTAATCAACTTGTTTCAGAACATGGAGGTCTAGTTGTATTTCACTAGTTCCTTGTCTTACAAAATGTCCCTGGCAAACTGGGGCCAACGCCCGAGTATTTATACTCCTTGGATGGCGCCACCAGCTGGCCGTCCAGCGTTATTTCACGAGTAGTTTCTTGATGAATGATGAGATTTATAACATTCTTCCTGCCTAAAAGATTTGGAAGTCTGACGACTTCCTCTTAACGGATTAGGCGGACCACGAATAGCCGCAGTCTTTTAGATTTTTGTTTATGGCTAGAAGGCACATCTCCCTGGACTGTGTCTTGGTCCCTGGGCCGCTTGATCCATACCAGTGGATCGACAGGGCCCGTGTTGCTCTGATCGACCCGAGGGAGGCTGGGGAGATCGTGACTCCGGGTGCGGGTCCCCACAGGCGCAGAACTGGCTTCATCCTGTTGGATAGCCGGGGATTGACTGGCGTCCTGGCCTCGGGTGGCCATCCCACGGGGAGCGCTCAGCTCCCCGAGTGGATCTGGTGGGGCAGCTGGCAGATCTCTCGATGCCCCAGGTAGAGCGTCATCTTCGGGGGAGCACAGAGTGTCAGCATCATCCCCGTGGGTCCCTGTATCGGTTGGGTCCATGGAACCGGTCAGACAGGGAGCCAGGTCCCGGAGAGAAACGGTGGACTCCCGGCCATCAGGGTACCGCACGTGCGTGTACGTGGGGTTGACGTCCGTGAGTTCTACCTCGTCAATGAGAGGATCGGTTTTAGATGATCGGACGAATCTTCGGAGCAGCACGGGGCCGGGAGCTGCCAACCATGATGGTAGAGATGTCCCATGGGTGGAGCGACGCTGGAAGCTGAAGAATCGCTTGTGAGGTGTGACATTGGTAAACGTAGAAAGGAGAGACCTGATGGAATGCAACACGTCAGGGAGCATAGTTTCCCACTGCTGGTCTGGTAGGTTGTGTGACCTCAGCGCAAGATGAACAGCATTCCAAATGATAGCATTGTATCTCTCAACCTGTCCGTTACCGATGGGATGGTACGGTGTCGTTTTACTTGTGGCGATTCCCCGTTGGGAGAGATAACTTTTGAGTTCGCTTGACATGAAGGAGGGACCCCGATCAGAGTGGATGAAATTGGCGGTACCGCAAAGGGAAAAGACTTGATCAAGGCATTTGATCACTGTGGAAGTAAGCATATTGGGACAGGGGAAAGCAAAGGGAAAGCATGAATATTCGTCCACCATAGTCAGTAAGTAGGTGTTTTGCATTAAGGAAGGTAATGGCCCTTTAAAGTCATTGCTGAGTCGCTGCATAGGCTGAATAGTGTGTATGAGCGAGCCATCCGATGGACGGAAGAATTGTGGTTTTAATTCCGCACAAATTCTACAGGAGGAGCACGTTCTTTTCACATCTTCCGTAGAAAATGGGAGATTTTTAGATCACACAAATTGCAACATATGGGTAATGCCAGGATGGCATAAGTCAGTATGAAGATACGCCAGAGTCGAAGTTGACATAGAAGAGCAGAATGCCCGCGTGAGGGTATCCGGGGCCACATTCTCTTTGCTGGGTCGATAATGTATGGTGTAGCCAAAGGTGGCCAATTCCATCCTCCAGAGTTCTATTTTGTTATTCTTGATTTTAGTGCGTTTCCGGTTACCCAGCATAAAGGCCACGGAGTGTTGATCAGTTATAAGTGTGAAATGGCGACGAGCGAGAAAATGACTCCATTTACGTACTGCTTCGATGATGGTCGTAGTCTCCTTCTCGACAGGAGGATAATGGAGCTCGCTACCCTGCAAAGTTCTGGACAGAAATGCAACGGGTCGACCACCTTGATTCAAGGTGGCAGAGATCGCCACATCCGATGCATCGCACTCGACCACGAAAGGAAGATTTTCATCAATGGAATGAAGGGTGGCTTTTTCCAGTTGTCGCTTGAGGAGGTTGAAAGCTGAAATAGCCGTTGCCTCTAATGGAAATGACTTTGCATTAAGCAGGGCTGGAGCTTGTCGGAGAAGTGGGGTATCCGTTTCACATAATAGGCGAACATGCCGAGTGCCCGACGAAGAGAGCCGAGATTTGTAGGGGGAGGGAGCTCCTGAAGCGGACAAAGTCGCTCTGGATCCGGTTTGATGACACCGTTGCCCACCCAATAGCCAAGGATGTTGACTGATGGTAAAATTTCACAGATTTGGACTCATTTAAGGTTAAGTTGCGACGACGAAGGAAGCCAAAACATTTCTGGAGGTTGGCATCATGCTCCCTCTGGCCATGGCCAGCAATGGTGATATTATCCAGATATGGAATAGTGTCCGTTAAGTTCTCCTGTTTGACTAGGCTATCCATTGCCCGTTGAAAGACGGCCACCCCATTGGTGACCCCAAATGGAAGCTGACAAAACTGGTAAAGCCGACCATTGGCCTCAAAGGCTGTATACTTCTTGTCAGAGTCCTTTAACGGCACTTGAGGATATGCACTCTCTAATTAAAAAGTTGAAAATACCTTGTAGTTGGCAAGGTTATTGACCATGTCATCGATGCATGGTAGTTGGTAGGCATCCAGGTCGGTATACTGGTTAATAGTTTGCGAGTAATCAATGCAAAGACGTTTCTTGTGTTGCTTCAGAGGATTTTTAACAACGACGACTTGAGCCCGCCAGGAAAATGAACATGGCTCAATGATACCATCAGCTAGAAGGCAAGAGATTTCTGTCTCGATAAAGGATCGATCATCTTGGCTGAAACGTCATGATTTAGTGACTATGGGCTTACATCAGGGGGAAAGATTGGCAAACAAGGAGGGCTCGTCGAGCAAAGCCACCAAAAGCGCACAAAATGGTACTTTGGAAATAGTAAGCTCCAGCTTTAACCCTCCAAACTCGAAAGTGAGTCTGTTGTGTTGTTTCTGGAAATCCTGTCCCAGGAGCACATCACTGCATAGGTTCTTGAGCACCCCGAGCCGGGTGGAGAAATAAATGCAGCCATTGAGAATATGGTCGACAAGACAAAAGCCGGAAGAATTGGTGGTCAGTGTCGTCAGAGCCATTGCAATTTCCCTGTCTGAGGGGTAAATACGCAGTTTTAACTTACTGACAGCCCGCTCACTAATGAAGCTGTCAGAGCTGTATGAGTCGATTAGTGCACTCAAAATGTGTCCATTTACCGAAACCTTTGTGGCTGCATGGGACAGACTTTGGGGAAAAACAGCTGTGATGAGAGGAGGGGCAGTTTTACCCTTGACAGCTGTAACCTTAGTAGTGGTTCTTGGGGGAGGAGCAGTTTTATAGATTGCAGCTGTAACCTTAGTAGTGGCTCTTGGGGGAGGAGCAGTTTTATAGATAATAGCTGCAAAACTAACAGGAGCTCTCGACTGGTATACCTTAGAAAAGTGGCCTTTCTTACTAACAGCGGCTCTTGACTGGCATACCTTAGAAAAGTGACCTTTCTTGCTGCAACGATTGCAGGTCCCGTTATGAGCAGGACAACATTTCCTATAATGGAACGCACCTCCACAGAAGAAACACCTCCTTCCAGATTGCCAAGATGCCACTAGGGCGGGGTCGTCATCAGTGTAGGTTTCTAGGGTAGGGTTGTCATCAGCCAGGTCATCCGTGAGGGCTTCCACCCGAGGCCTATCGAAAGAGTCACTAAAAGTGATAGCAGCAGCCCGTGCACGTGGTGAAAGATAGGTGTCTGCATTCCTCTTTGTTAAGTCCAGAGAACATGCCTGGTCATAGGCAGCCTGTAACTTGAGGGTTTTATTCTCCAACAGATGCTGACGTATGAAGGGAGATGCAATGCCATTAATAAAGGAATCACGAATTAACTCCTCCTGGTACTGCTCAGCTGTAACAGCTTTAAAATTACAATCCTTGCTGAGCTTGCAAAGTTTCTGAAGGAATTCGTCAAGTGATTCCCCGGGTTGTTGTCGAGTTGTGGCCAGTAGATGCTGAGCAAAAATTTCATTTGGGGACTTGACATATAGCTGCTGTAGTATTTGGATAGCGGCGTCATAGTCTACACAGTCTTCGATATAATCAAACACATGAAGGGATACATAATTAGCAAGCATTCCTAACTTGTTAGTAACATTCTCACCACACTCCTTAAGGAAGTTGCTAAAGGTACGATACCAGTGTTTCCATACCTTAGCGGCTGTAAGTGAATTCGGGTCCAGGTCGAGACGGGCGGCTCTGAGTAGTTTCTTCATGATGGATCGATTACATGTCTGAGTTCCCTTCTACGGTTCGAGTCGTAGCTGGCTGTTTCCCGAAATCACCCAAAGCATGGAGTCGATATCAAGTTGATTAAATTGACGTAATAAAACTCACTACGCACTTGGTTTGAGCATAAAGCAAGGCTTTAATCAACTTGTTTCAGAACATGGAGGTCTAGTTGTACTTCACTAGTTCCTTCTCTTACAAAATGTCCCTGGCATGCTGGGGCCGACGCCCAAGTATTTAAACTCCTTGGACGGCGCCACCAGCTGGCCATCCAGCGTTATTTCATGAGTAGTTTCTTGATGAATGGTGAGATTTATAACAGGATTCATCTTATTTCCTCTGCAGAAATATCTATGAGATCTATGGGGTAGATTCTCGTCCTTAGTCCTTGGATATAACAAAGCTTTTTTAAGGGCAGAGGAAGGAGAGTAAAATCAGGTGGGGAGGATCCCACAGCCATAACAAAACCTGTCTGATTTTCCTTTCATTTAAGTTAAGGGAAAGAAAATTGGGCAGGTTCCGTTATGAGCGTCTGATCCCACCTGTCCAGTTTTCATCTCTGTGTCGCACCTTTTCACCATTGCTTTACACCTAAGCCCTAAAGACAAAATTGCTGAGGCATAGATGATGCACGTGTTGGTTGTTTGACTTGGACTGTGATCATAATGGCAAAAGAGACGGGTTTAAAATGATCAAATGTCAAGTATTACGAGAGAATTGAATATTCTTTGTCTTCCCACTGAGTTGTGAATAGGTGGAACAAATTCCCAACATCAACATTTATCGATTAACTTCTTCAGAAATGAACAGGAGAAATATCTGTATAGAAACAGGATTGAAGACTATATATAGGATAGACTTGCTTTCAATCTTTCCAGTAAATATTGAGACACTCCTGAGGACCACCTGCAAATATTGACATACCCCTGGAATTTCTCCTTCACATCTTAACTTCTGAGAGATAGTATTAGCTGAACATTTTTTTATTAGTATGCGCTGACAGAAGTAATGGCCCAGAAATTCGGGTCAGGGGCTTCCCGCGGGTGTAAGCCCCCGACCTGCACTTACCTTGCGCGCCGGCCGTTGAGCTGTAGGGCCCCGTGGAATTCCGCTCCGGGGCCTGGCCCAGCTGCCGGCACGCAGTGCTTGCATGTCCCAGGGGTGTAGTTAGTGCGATGCATCCCCTGGGATCACGTGGGCCATGGGCAGCCAATTGGAGGAGGGAAAAGCCCATTCATAAGAATGACAGGATGACCTGTCAAAACTTATGAATACTACGAGCCCCAAAATAGCAGTAAACCTTCAAATAATTTTTTTTTAAATCACACTTTTTAAATAAACTATAAATTACATTAAATAACTATTTTAAACAATAATTTAAATTTTTGAAAAAAATAATTTTATATTCTAACGGGGCTAAAAATAAACTTACCTTGCTTTAAAGTATTAAAAAATAATAAACCTGTGGAAAAAATGTTTTAATTTTAATTAATTGACCACTTACCTTGTAAAAAGCAGGCCTTACGTCTGCTTTTTACATTTCTAAATCCTGCAGGCTTACCTTCCTGGGAAAACCTGCAAAAAAAACCTAAGTTCAAAGTGCACGCGCAGCCTCTCCTGCGCGCGCGTTCGACCTCTGAACCCCTTCGTTCAGAGGATCGGAAGTGCCGGTTTCCCGCGCATGCACAGTGCATGCAGAAAACCGGCACTTCCATTCGGCCTACGGGTGAGTACCCCATGCGTCAAAAAGTGCTGAAAAATGAATAACCTATTTTGCGATCGTGGCTAAAAAGTTGGTGGATCACATTGTGCTTACTGCTGTGTGTGCTGACACAGTTGGGAGCTGGGATCCCTGGATGTTGCAAACCCAGGTCATGCATCAGATTTAAATAAGCTTCCTGCATCGCCGGTACCTCACGTAGGAAATATGACTATGCGGGGGAGTTCGGGGGCGCATTCAGCCCTTAAAGAGCTGCTGCTGAAAATTAAAGGGATGTGGCCACTTAAAAGGAAGTGGCCACATATGAGGATTAAAAATATGAAATCTTTGGATGCGAGAGGAGACAGTGCAATTTGAGGAATCTTGGAAGATCAGATTAAACAACAGCATCATACACCATGTAGATGGCCCAAGATTCCATGCCTACAAAGTGCTGCTTAGCAACTTAGTCCACATTTAAGGGTGCTTTATCCAAATGTGCATCCCTGATATAAAGCCTCACCTGTGGGGAACACATATTGGGAAAATTGCAAGTGTTTTCTGCACAATTTCCAATCCATTCATGACCTCAGTTTCCAGATATGCATTCCAGGTGGGCGAGACTCCATGCCAGGAGTGTGTATTAGGAAAATCAACCCATAAATGCCCTCTATGAATATGGGCATTCCCAACCCAGGTCTTAGTTAATAGAGGTCCATAACACAAACCTGCCCATAATATCATACAATTTGGCAATCTTACCTAGAGATGCATAAGGATGATTGGCAGGGGATGGGGAAGAATACAGATAGATCAATATACAAGTGTTTTTCTGCATTTGGAGTTAAGGCACGTTGTCAGGACAGAACAAAGGAAGCATTGCTTTACATTGGACTATGTTATAAAAAGGATATAGAGGAGATGGTGCAAAAAAGATTTACAAGGATGGTACCAGAACTGAGAGGTTAGACCTATCGGAAAAGATTGGACAGACTGGGGTTCTTTTCTTTAGAAAAGAGAAGGCTGAGGGCTGATAGAGGTCTTTAAGATTATGAAAGAGTTTGATAGGGTAGACATAGAGAAGATGTTTCCACCTGCGGGGGGAGTCCAAACCTAGAGGTCAGAAATATAAGATAGTCACTAATAAATCCAATAGGTAATTCAGGAGAAACATCTTTACCCAGAGAGTGGTTAGAATGTGGAACTCACTACCACAAGGAGTAGTTGAGGTTTATAGCATAGATGCATTTAAATAAACACACGAGGGAGAATGGAATAGAAGGTTATGCTGATAGGGTTAGTTGAAGAGGGATTGGGCAAGGCTCGTGTGGATCAGGTGGGCCGAATGGCATGTTTCTGTGCTGTACATTCTATGTAATTCTATATAATGTTATACCTGACCTGAGAGTATTCAATATTGACCCTGGGTGATTAAATATGGAAAAAATGTTCTATTCCCTGGCATTCAGCATTCCTCATCTTGGAAAACATAAAATTCATTAAAAAAATTAAAGGAAGAAATTAGGATAAAACAACAAACGTAAACATAAAGAAACACAGCCAAACAGTTCACACGCTGGAGCAGCATGGAGACCACATTGGTATTCATTCTGTTCAGACATACACATGCCCTGACAGCAGATGGGGACACTGTATGCCTTCAAGCAGTCTGTCAAAAACAAAGCTATCAAAATCATTCTACATCTGTACTGATACTGAACAAGACTCCCGAGGGCATCACATTCAGGTTTGACCCAAGACACAGCGGAGTGATGCTGTATCACTTGAACAAACTAAAACGCGTTAGAGTAAGTGAAAAAAGGAACAATGCAAATTATTAAAGATGCTCAAAATCTTTTGCACTCATTTAATTATAATTGGACAGAAAATCAACAAAAATGATGAGCTGGTTATTTAAAGAGTAATGTGAGTTCATGTGCATTATTTTGGAGTGTTCACTAGAGCCTGCTGAGAAGAGTTCTCCTTCCTGTTTGCATTACATTTGTGCACATGGCTGGGAATAATTAGAAATAAAGATGTTATCATTACCATTCATAGGAGGAATACCAATATAGGCGGAGAATGCAAAGACATGGAAATAGCCATAGATATAGGAAAATGCTAGTCACATACTACAGCACAATATACTAAAAATGTTTGCTATGCATTCACATGCTATATTTGAATATAACAAATGTGTGGGATGCACAGCCACATAGTATTGTATTATATACCAAATACAGGAAACTCTCGTTTAAACGGCACCTAAATATCCAGAATTGTCTATTAACTGGCAAAATTCATACTCCGAAAACAACACCTCAATAACCAGAAATGTTGCCGAGTCCGAGTCTCCCGCGGTGGCCGAGTAAGTCAGTGGGGGTAGTTCTCCAAACTGCCACTACTGGCAGTACTGTACTTAATCAAGCATCTTCCACCATCCATTTAACACAACATTCTGTAGGTGAGTACCCAATTACTGTATACTGCACATTTCTTGATTTTTTTATTTTTGTTAAAAATAGCCTCAGTAGATAACCCTCTCCGCCATCCGGAGTTTTTAATCAACCAGCACCATCCCGGTCCCGTCAGTGCCGGATACCAAAGAGTTTCCTGTATATGTGATTTCACCATTACTATGCCACTATAATTGGCTTTGGTGAGTCAACCAATATTTTTGATCTCAGGCAGTTCCATTATCTAGTGTGGTGTCCATAATATCTCCATTTTGTATTAAAATTATTAAAAAATGACCCTCCTTTTAATATCTAGTAGCTTTCTCTTGTCCCAGCCCCATAATTAAAGGGGTAAGTCATGCCAGGAGAGCCCAGCCCTGTGTTATGCTCCTCTTGCTCTATGTGGGAATTCAGGGACGCTGCCGGTATCCCTGATGACCACGTGTGCCAGAAATGCATCCAGCTGCAGCTACTAACGGGCCGTATTGAGGCGCTGGAGCTGCGGATGGATGGGTTGTGGAGCATTCACGATGCTGAGAGGGTCGTGAATTACACGTATGATGAGTTGATCACGCCGCAGGGTAGGGCTGCACAGGCAGAAGGGAAATGGGTGACCACCAGGTGGAGCAGTAGAAGCAGGCAAGTAGTGCACGAGACCCCTGTGGCCATCCCCCTTTCAAACAGGTATACCAATTTGGATACTGTTGAGGGGGATGACTCACCAGGGGAAGGCAGCAGCAGCCAACTTCCTGGCACCGGGGGTGTTGCTGCTGCTCAGGAAGGGAGGAAAAAGAGTGGGAGAGCAATAGTGGTAGGGGATTCTATTGTAAGGGGAACAGATAGACGGTTCTGTGGCCGTAGACGTGACTCCAGGATGGTTTGTTGCCTCCCTGGTGCCAGGGTCAAGGATGTCACTGAACGGCTGCAGGGCATTCTGAAGGGGGAGGGTGAACAGGCAGAGGTCATGGTTCACATTGGGACCAACGACATAGGTAGGAAGAGGGATGAGGTCCTGCAACCAGAATTTAGGGAGCTAGGTAGCAGATTAAAGAGCAGGACATCAAAGGTTGTAATCTCTGGATTACTCCCAGTGCCACGTGCTAGTGAGTATAGGAATAGGAGGATAGAGCAGATGAATGCGTGGCTAAAGAGTTGGTGCAGGAGGGAGGGCTTTAGTTTCCTGGATCACTGGGCCTGCTTCTGGGAAAGGTGGGACTTGTACAAGTCGGACGGGTTGCACCTGAACCAGAGCGGGACAAATATCCTTGCGGGGAGGTTTGCTAGCACTGTTCGGGGGGGTTTAAACTAAAATGGCAGGGGGTTGGGAACTTGAGCAGGGAGACAGAGGAAAGGAAAACAGGGATAAAAGCAAAAGATAGGAAGGAGAAAAACAAAAGTGGCAGTCAGAGAAATCAACGGTTTAAATCAAACATGGCCACAGTAAATAATAATTCTAATAGGTCTAAGAGCGTTAAAAAAACAAGCCTGAAGGCTTTATGTCTTAATGCGAGGAGCATTTGTAATAAGGTGGATGAATTGGCTGTGCAAATAGAGGTAAACGAATACGATTTGGTTGGGATTACAGAAACGTGGCTCAAGGATGGCCAAGACTGGGAACTCAACATCCAGGGGTATTCGATATTCAGGAAAGATAGGCAAAAAGGAAAGGGAGGTGGGGTAGCATTACTGGTTAAAGAAGGGATTAATACAATTGTAATGAAGGCTATTAGCTCTGATGATGTGGAATCTGTATGGGTAGAATTGAGAAATACTAAGGGGAAAAAAACATTAGTGGGAGTGGTATATAGACCTCCAAACAGTAAGGTGGAGGTTGGGGATGGCATTAAAAGGGAAATTAAAGAAGCGTGCAATAAGGGCATAGCAGTCATCATGGGTGACTTTAATCTACATATAGATTGGGCCAACCAAATTAGTAACAATACTGTGGAGGAGGAATTCCTGGAGTGTTTACGGGATGGTTTCCTGGACCAATATGTCGAGGAACCAACCAGAGATCAGGCCATCTTAGACTGGGTATTATGTAACGAGAAAGGATTAATTAGCAACCTTGTTGTACGAGGCCCCTTGGGTCGGAGCGATCATAATATGATCGAATTCTTCATTAAGATGGAGAATGAAGTAGTTGACTCAGAGACAAGGGTCCTCAATTTAAATAAAGGAAACTACGATGGTCTGAGGAGCGAGTTGGGTAGGATTGAGTGGGGAATGGCGCTCAAAGGGTTGACGGTGGATAGGCAATGGCAAACATTCAAAGACCGAATGGATGAGCTACAGAATTTGTTCATCCCAGTTTGGCATAAAAATAAAACAAAAAAGGTGACTCAACCGTGGCTAACAAGGGAAATTAGGGATAGCTTAAGATCCAAGGAGAGGACATATAAATTGGCTAGAAAAAGCAATAATCCTGAGGATTGGGAGCAGTTTAGGAGTCAACAAAGGAGGACAAAGGGATTAATTAAGAAAGGGAAAATAGAATATGAGAGTAAGCTAGCAGAGAACATAAAAACTGACTGTAAAAGCTTTTATAGATATGTGAAGAGAAAAAGATTAGTGAAGTCAAGCGTAGGTCCCTTACAGTCAGAATCAGGGGAAATTATTATGGGAAACAAGGAAATGGCAGATCAACTAAATACATACTTTGGTTCTGTCTTCACAAAGGAGGACACAAATAACCTCCCAGAGATGCCGGGGAACATAGGGTCTGATGAAAGAGAGGAACTGAAAGAAATCAGTATTTGTAGGAAAATGGTGTTAGGAAAATTGATGGGACTGAAGGCCAATAAATCCCCAGGACCTGATGGTCTACGTCCCAGGGTACTTAAGGAAGTGGCCCTAGAGATAGTAGATGCATTACTGGTCATCTTCCAGAACTCGATAGACTCTGGAACGGTACCCATGGATTGGAGGGTAGCTAATGTTACCCCACTATTCAAAAAAGGTGGTAGAGAAGAAGCGGGGAATTATAGACCGGTAAGCCTGACATCGGTAGTGGGGAAAATGCTAGAGTCTATTATAAAAGATGTAATAGCAGAGCACTTGGAAAGCAGTGACAGGATCGGACAAAGTCAACATGGATTTACAAAAGGTAAATCATGCTTGACTAATCTGGAATTTTTTGAGGATGTAACTGGTAAAATAGATAAGGGAGAACCAGTGGATGTGGTGTATTTGGACTTTCAGAAGGCTTTCGATAAGGTCCCACACAAGAGATTAGCGTGCAAAATTAAGGCACATGGGATTGGGGGCAAGGTATTGACTTGGATAGAGAACTGGTTGGCGGACAGAAAGCAGAGTTGGAATAAACGGGTCGTTTTCTGAGTGGCAGGCAGTGACTAGTGGGGTACCGCAAGGATCGGTCCTAGGACCCCAGCTGTTCACAATATATATTAATGATCTGGACAAGGGAATTGGATGTAATATCTCCAAATTTGCAGATGACACAAAGCTTGGCGGGAGGGTAAGTTGCGAGGAGGATGTCGGGAAACTCCAGTACGATTTGGACAGGTTGGGTGATTGGGCAGAAACATGGCAAATGCACTATAATGTGGATAAATGTGAGGTTATCCACTTTGGTGGCAAAAACAGGAAGGCAGATTATTATTTGAATGGCAATAGATTGGGAGAAGGGGAAGTGCAAAGAGACCTGGGTGTCCTTGTGCACCAGTCGCTGAAGGTAAGCATGCAGGTGCAGCAGGCGGTTAAGAAGGCAAATGGTATGTTGGCCTTTGTAGCAAGAGGGTTCGAGTACAGGAACAAGGATGTCTTGCTACAGTTGTACAGGGCCTTGGTGAGACCGCACCTTGAGTATTGTGTGCAGTTTTGGTCACCTTACCTGAGGAAGGATATACTTGCCTTAGAGGCAGTTCAATGAAGGTTCACCAGGCTGATACCTGGGATGGCAGGAATGACATATGAGGAGAGATTGTGTTGATTGGGCTTATACTCACTGGAGTTTAGAAGATTGAGAGGGGATCTCATCGAAACCTATAAAATTCTGTCAGGTCTGGACAGACTAGATGCAGGAAGGATGTTTCTGATGGCCGGGGAGTCCAGAACCAGGGGTCATAGTCTAAGGATAAGGGGTAAGCCATTTAGGACTGAAATGAGGAGGAATTTCTTCACCCAGAGAGTGGTGAACCTGTGGAATTCTCTGCCACAGAGGGCGGTGGAGGCTAGTTCATTAAATATATTCAAGAAAGAGTTGGATATATTTCTTGAGGCTAAAGGGATCAAGGGATATGGGGAAAAGGCAGGGACAGGGTACTGAATTTGGATGATCAGCCATGATCACATTGAATGGCGGAGCAGGCTCGAAGGTCCAAATGGCCTACTCCTGCTCCTATCTTCTATGTTTCTATGTTTCTATAACCATTGCTGCTCTTTCATGTCATTTTTCTGCACACATAGGCCCTTTCCCTGTGTAGCTTTTACAAACAAAAGGAGGCACTCATCTATGGATCAGCATGAAACATTACATTATTTGTTTCACATGAATTGTTGCAGCCAGTTAAAGCATTGATGTATCCTATCCACATTGAGTTTGCCTTGCCCTGTGGTCACTGACCTACATTGGCTCCCAGTTCTTCCAGGGCCAAATTTAAAATTCTCATACTTGTGTTTAAATCCATCTTTGGTCTTACCCTCCCTATCTCTGTAACCTCCTCTAGCATTACAACCCTTCTCCCGAACTCTTTGTTCCTCAGACTCTGGCATCTTGTGCATCCCTGTTCCCTTTGCCACATAATTGCCAGCCATCCTTTCAGCTGCCTAGGCCCCAGACTCTGGAAGTCCCTCCCTAGGATTTTCCACCTCCCTCTCCTCCTTGTAGACTCTTCTTAAAACCCAGCTTTTCGACAAAGCCTTTGGTCAAAATTGGTCCATTTATTTCCTTACATGCCTTTGAACTGGGGCATTTCTCTATAAATGAATGTTGTTGTTGTTGTTTCTGTCTCTTTGTTGCTGACCCTTTGCTTCCCTTCTCCCTTCTAACTCTTTGCTTGTCTTCTTTCTCCTTTATCTCTATGCTTTCTCTCTCACTTCCTCCTGTTTTTCTTTGCTTCTGTTCTCAGTCCCTCTTTGCTTGTTCCTAGTCTTTCATTCCTACAGTTTACTTCTGTCTCTCTCTCTCTCCCCCAATTTCTCACTAAGTCTTGTCCCTAATCCTTTCCCAGGTGAACTATAATCAGCCGATTTGTACAGCAGCAAAGCAGCACTACAAGATATTTAGTGGTCATTGAAAAACCCATCAGAAGATTGCAATTACAGCAGCTTAATCCTGATTCATATTTAGCTTAGGGTTTCTGTAGAACGTAAAAATCCTCATAGCTACATGTGCCCTGTATTTCAACGTCCTTTTAGCTGAAAGAATTGAAAGTTCAATTGCCAACCAGCAGGTCACAGCTCTAGGATGAAACCTGCTTCACTTCAGTTGGGTGAGTTTCATCGGGTCTTGGCTGAATTGTCGGTTAACGTGCCTCAACTTAGCCTGTGCTGGAGTCACATTTCATTTTGGTTAATCAGGAAATAGCACTGGCAGCTGCAGTGGACAACTGTGGAGGATGAATTGCTTTGGCCACTATATGTGGCAAAAATAGAAAACGCATTCAAAAAGAATGTGTTGCCACATATAATGACCAAAGTAATTCTACCCCGTATCCTGTGCCCCTGTAACCACCAACCCCCCCCACACCCCACCCACCTCCCTCTTTGTCTTGGCTCAGAAAAATCTGAGTAAAATAAGTAAAATGGTGTGCTCAGTCTATGGGTAAGCAGGATAAGATGAATGGAAATAAAAAAAAGTGCATATGCCAAGAGTTTTTATTTAAGGGCTGATTTCTACAAAACTGTCTATCAGTGCCGGCAGAACCTTTATCTGCAGCTTTTACACAATCAATTACTTGAGTTATGAAGGAGAACACAAAGCCTCATCACCGCTTCATTCTTCTCAATAACAGCGCAGAAAGCACATTTAGAAAAAATATACAGCATTGATGGGTTGTTGTGAGATTCGGTCGATGAGCTCTCCCAGAGTTGAAATTAAAAGGCAGTTAGAGGAAAATTGTTTTCACTGGTCATCAGTCGCATCCTGAAAAGCTTTATTCATGGTGATTAATTAGATGCTGAAAAAAGTGAGGTTTAATAAAGTAGCTGAATGGTTTTTCAGTGGCAGTATCACAGGTTAATGGGCAGTGGCTTGCCTTGACTAAGTGTTATTACTACAGTCCATAATTTCATCTTGAAAATAGGTTAGGGAGTGAATCTTCCTCTTAGTAATTGAGAATTGATTTGAAAATAAATGATAGTGAAACTCCCACTGAACTACAGGACATCGTATAGGTTGTGACAATAAATGGTTTCTAGTTGATGTGTAAGTCATGGCTCTGGGTGATGCAGTTTTATATAAGGACTAGCTGGGGAGCCCCGCGTTGCGAGGGCAATTTTGGGGCGCGAGGGCAATTTTGGGGCGCTTGGTCTCCCTGCCCCTGTGTGTCCCCCCTCTCCCTGTCATGTCCTCTCCCTGTCCTATCCCTCCCTCCCCTCCTCTCCCTCCCCTGTCTCCCTCCCTCCCTCCCCTCGCTCACCCCCACCACCGCTCCCCCACTCCCCTCTGTCCCTCTCTCCGGCCCCTCCCCCTACCTAGCGCCTGAGGTCCGGAGCTGAGGTCCCCCGCGTATGGCACGGCTGATGGACGGCCGCTGTGGGCGGGCGGGCGGGCGGCGCATGCGCGGTCAGTGGGCAATTTTGGGGTGCTTGGTCTCCCTGCCCCTGTGTGTCCCCCCTCTCCCTGTCATGTCCTCTCCCTGTCCTATCCCGCCCTCCCCTCCCTTCCCCCCTCCCCTCCTCTCCCTTCCCCCCCTCCCCCCTCCCCTCCTCTCCCTCTCCCTCCCCTCCTCTCCTCCTCCCCTCCTCTCCCTCCCTCCCCTCCTCTCCCTCCCTCCCCTCGCCTCCCCCGCTCCCCTCCCCCACTCCCCTCTGTCCCTCTCTCCGGCCCCTCCCCCTGCCTAGCGCCTGAGGTCCGGAGCTGAGGTCCCCCGCGTATCGCGCGGCTGATGGACGGCCGCTGTGGGCAGGCGGGTGGCGCATGCGCGGTCAGTGTGGGCGGCGCGAGCGCCCCGCGATTTCCCAAGGCTCGCCCCCCCCCCGCGATTTCCCGAGGCTCTTCCCCCCGCGATTTCCCGAGGCTCTCCCCCCCCTGCGATTTCCCGAGGCTCTCCCCCCCCCCGCGATTTCCCGAGGCTCTCCCCCCCCTGCGATTTCCCGAGGCTCTCCCCCCCCCATGATTTCCCGAGGCTCTCCCCCCCCCCGCGATTTCCCGAGGCTCTCCCCCCCCGCGATGTCCTGAGGCTCTCCCCCCCCCCGCGATTTCCCGAGGCTCTCCCCCCCCCCTATTAAATTGTTATTTAATTCCCTAACACATCATTAAAATATTTACCTTAGTTCCCTAACACACAAAGTGTGGGGGAAAAGATTGTGAAAAGTCAAGATGGCGGCCACTCACCTCGGTTCAGAAGGATAAGGCCCGCCCACACACGCGGGCGGGCCTTATCACCGGTCACCGAAGCGTAGGATTGGTCAATCATCGAGTCACTCGACACTCAACTGTAGGAAGGAACCCGCCGTCCGATTGGTCGACCTCGACGTCACACGGTCGCTAATGAGATGCTAATGAGCGGAACGCTGAACGTTTTTGGGATACCGCGGACGGGATTTTTGTCCAGCCGAAACGTAAATACACCTATAACCGGTCCGGAATCGCAAGCTTTCTTTTGAGGTGACGCGCGCGTCGGTACGCTCTGTAACTTTCAAACGTATAGAGAACGGACAGACAGACATCGGGACAGACAGAAGAGCCGCTTTATATATATAGATTCTGCAGCAGTCTGTTTTCCAGTGATACATTCATTTTAATACCATTGTTTGAAGCATAAGACAGACTGCACAAAACTGAGAACCAAGAGTAATTCAAAATGCCAAGGGAGCCTATGATAAGTTACAGATATATCAAAGTTAATTTTTCATTGAATTTTGTCTCAAAAATATAAATGTAAATTGGATTTTTAAATAAAAAAGCTTTTGTTCTGTAATTTTCTGTGAATCAGTTATTTCTAGATACAGATCGGAATAGCAATCCAATTATCATATTAATAGTGTTTCAAAAGCTATTTATCCCCCTATAAAACAACGCGCATTAGTTTTGCAAACTGGAATGATACTTTGGTAAATAACAAAACTAAGGTATATGTTGAACATTACATAGCTGCTGAAGTTTGTTTATCACATCTGGGTAGTTGCTGCATTAGCAATGTTCAGAGGAGGAATTATTTTTTACAAGTTCTTGACTTTATTAACTATGTTTCAGATAACAAATGTAGAAAACTAGATGCTAAGGTGCACTTGAATTGTTATTAAGAACAGTGTTCGAAGCGTACCATCCCTTGATAGTGTCTGCTTGACTATTAAGAGGCTGTACCGGAAAGTCACCTTCCTCAGCGGGCTTGTTAACCCATTCCATGTTAGACTTAAAACCATAGGAAAGGTGAAATGACACAGGACTGTCCTGTATGTACAATGTGCCACAGATGTGCACTGCATTCGGTCAGTGGTGTGCAACTGATTTTGACCATAGGGACTAAACAACAACTTCTCTGTATATGCTGAAGGACCAACATGTAGGTTAGGATAAATTTACTAAACATCACAGCCAGTGGCACTGAACTACAACGGGCGATCAGGGTCTAAGAAATGGCGTTAAAATATTTTTGCCCATGGCTGATCTAAAGTGCTCTCGCACAAAATGTGAAAGCTTTATCTTAATATTTTAATATATGGTAATGAGACAGAAATGAGCACAAGCACAATATGCCAGGGTTTCATAGATAGAGTCCTTCAACTGAATGCCAAGAATGCCAAGAATGTCCAATATTTTAATAGTCCTCTCCACATGCACGGCCCAATACACCTTCAGCAACATTCACCTCTTCAGTAACTCAATTACCATGGATGACAATTCTTTGATCTGCTAATACATTATTCTGCACCATCAAAAGAAAACTCTGGTTGAAATGGGGTGCAACCACATTTAATTCCCTCAAAAATGCCTTGTGTATGTGCCAAGATTTATTTGCCCCATTACTTCCCATTGGTGACAGTGTGTGTTTTGCCTGTAGTACTACCTAACCATCTGTTCCTTCTAGGTGCTCTCCTGATGAGATGGCTGGCAACTGGGGGCCTCTTGGGATTGAGATGGTCTCTACCTCTTTGTGCTGGATTATGGGATGGTCCTGCAACTGATTCTTCTCCATCTGCTGCTGGTTGGTCCTGGATGATTTTTGCCACATGTGCTAGCATTTGAGCAGCAGGATGATCCAGATGTGATGTTGCCCTGAGATTGCAACAGCCTCATCCATGCCTGTTTCAGCTATGCTGGGCAATCTCTCAACATGTCCATTGTTTTGTGTGGGAGCAGATCTCTGACCAGCAATGAAGATTGACGGCAAAATCTTTCCTTCCATCTGATTCCTTCCAGCATGGTAAATCCAGTCACAGAACATGTCTTGGAGACTGAAGCCCCAAACCTGCATGGCATCAACATGTGTGAGGGTGCCGGTCAGTTCCTTCAGTAACCCCTAGATGGCACCTTCACTTGTTTGTTTCCTTTTACTAAATTGTTACTAGTTTACTTAACTGCCTTTTATCAGGTTTATTGGTTTCACCTCTGGGCTCCTATGTTTTGTAACTGTTTACCTGACAAGGGAGTTAGTCTTGACAAGGTGCTCTGTCTTGACTAGGTGCTCAGTCTCGACAAGCCTGTTGCCCTGTGGTAGCTTGCCTTGACAAGCCGGTTGCCTCAATGGTTGCTTGTCTTGAGCTCCTATGTCTATAACTGTTTATCTGTGTTATGTTTTGCTTGTATTTAAGTCCTGTGGTTTTTCCCTTTGCTCTCAGTCTTGACAAGGTGCTGACAAGGGAGTTAGTCTTGACTAGGTGCTCAGTTTTGGACAAGCTGGTTGCCCTGTGGTAGCTTGTCTTGAGCTCAGTTTGGACAAGCCGGTTGCCTCATGGTAGCTTGTCTTGAGTTCCTATCTTGGCAAGCCGGTTGCCCTGGGGTAGCTTGTCTTGAGCTCAGTCTTGACAAGCTGGTTGCCTCACGGTAGCTTGCCTTGAGTTCCTATCTTGACTAGCCATTTGCCTATGTGGTAGCTTGTCTTGAGCTCCTATGTTTAGTAATTGTTTACCTGTGTGATTCTAGTAAAGTACTGTTATTTAAAACTGCATATCTGCTTCTCACCTCGTCTGTCTGCACTTGAGTCCAGAACCAGCTTCGCCCGGACAGCACGGCCCCATGTCTACACGGCCCCGTGACAGCAACCTTGACAACATGAGCATTCACAGGAGATTCTTCCACTGTGCAAAAGACCTGTCCCTGGGGACTCCAATGCAGGTGGCCCTGAAGGCGACATGCAATTCATGGAAATTCAGATAAGAAGTATTGCAGGACTGAACAGATGAGGTAGTGGACTCCTCCACAGTTGCCGCCACACCTTGCAAGGCGCTTAGTATAGCACGATGACACAAATGTTGTTATTCAGGCACACACTTCTTTTGAATCCAAATCTCAGGGTTTTGCAGCCAAAAAAGGACATAAGCTCCTCCTCTGTCACCAGTACATGCTTCCGCTCATGCATAATCTGTGGCCTAGATTTTCACTGTGCTGTGAGGTGGGCTTTTAGGCGTGCAAGGGGCTAAAATCCCGAATTTGGGGGTCCGAACACCATCCCGCCCAAAACCCGCCTCCACGTAAGTTTCAAAGGAGGCGGGTACCCGCCCCGTACTGGGACCCGCTGACCCAAGGCAGGAAGGGATTAGTGCCAATTAACTGCCTGTTACCAGGTAGTTAACAGGAAGTTTTTAGCCTAATCCCTATTTTGAGGGGTGTCGTGTGGGATTCCCGACAGCTCCAAACCACGTCAGGTTAGAGCAGGCAGGCCGTCGGGTTGAAGGACTTGGAGGGGTCGCGATGTCGGTGTTTAGGTGAGTGATGGGTGCATGAGTGCAAAGGTAAGTGTGTTTGGTGTGTCTAAAGTGTGTAAAGAAGTTTAAATTACCTGTATTTACCTTAACAGCCTTTCTTCCTCTAGGCATCGGGAGTTGATCACTCAGCCGGCACAGAAAGCAGAATGGCCACGATCTGTCAAAAGTGACAGCCTGCAGCTTTCAGTGCCAGCGAGATTTCTAACTGAGTCTGCGTAGAAGGACTCAGGTTAGAAGTCAGACTGTCAGTGTTTGACAGCTTCAAACAGCTGTGAAACACTGATATTTCATCTGTCAACAGGCGGAAAATATAAAAACTAACTCCAAAAGCTTTTATAAATATATCAAAAGGAAAAGACTGGTGAAAACCAAAGTTGGTCCATTGCAGTCAGATACGGGGGAATATATAATGGGAAATAAGGAAATGGCAGATCAACTAAATGCATACTTTGGGTCAGTCTTTACGAAGGAAGACACAAAAAACCTCCCTGGGATATCGGGAAAAATAGGGACATTGGCAAAGGAGGAACTGACGCAAATCAATATCTCTAAGGATATGGTGTTAAGGAAGCTAAAGGGATTGAAGGTGGACAAATCCCCAGGGCCTGATAACATGCATCCTAGGGTACTGAAGGAGGTGGCCCTAGAGATAGCGGATGCACTAAGGATGATTTTTCAGAATTCATTAGACTCGGGAACAGTGCCGATGGATTGGAGGGTAGCTAACGTTACCCCACTATTCAAAAAGGGGGGTAGGGAAAAAGCAGGTAATTACAGACCTGTAAGCCTTACATCAGTTGTGGGCAAAATGCTGGAGTCCATCATTAAGGATGAAATAGCGGAGCACTTAGCAAATGGGGACAGGATAGGACAGAGTCAACATGGATTTACAAAGGGTAAATCGTGCTTGACTAATCTATTGGAATTTTTTGAGGGAGTAACTGGTAGAATAGATGGGGGAGAGCCAGTAGATGTGGTGTACCTGGACTTCCAAAAGGCCTTCGATAAGGTCCCACATAAAAGATTAGCATGGAAAATTGAGGCTCATGGGATAAAGGGGAAAGTTTTGGCGTGGATAGGGAACTGGCTGTCAGATAGAAAACAGAGAGTTGGAATAAACGGCTCATTTTCTGAATGGCAGGCAGTAACAAGTGGGGTACCACAGGGATCTGTCCTGGGCCCCCAGCTGTTCACAATTTACATTAATGACCTGGATCAGGGAGTCGGATGCAGCATTTCCAAATTTGCAGACGACACTAAACTAGGAGGGGGGGTGGGCTCAGAGGAAGAGACCAGGAAGCTCCAGAGCGATTTGGACAGACTGGGCGATTGGGCGGATAAATGGCAGATGCACTATAATGTGGACAAGTGCGAAGTTATCCACCTTGGGTGCAGGAACGGGAGGGCAAATTATTATTTAAATGGCAATAGATTGGGAGAGGGGGAAGTACAGAGAGACCTGGGTGTTCTTGTACACCAGTCACTGAAGGCGAGCATGCAGGTGCAACAGGCGGTCAAGAAGGCAAACGGTATGCTGGCCTTCATAGCAAAAGGGTTAGAATACAGGAACAGGGATACCTTGCTGCAGCTGTACAGGGCACTGGTGAGACCACACCTCGAGTACTGTGTACAGTTTTGGTCGCCTCATCTGAGGAAGGATGTTCTTGCCATGGAGGGGGTGCAGCGGCGATTCACCAGGCTGATACCAGGAATGGCGGGAATGACCTATGAGGAGAGACTATGTAGTTTAGGGATGTACACACTGGAGTTTAGAAGATTGAGAGGGGACCTCATAGAAGTGTATAAAATTCTGACAGGTCTAGACAGACTGGATGCAGAAGGAATGTTTCCCTTGGCGGGTGAGAACAGAACTAGAGGACATAATTTAAGGATAAGGGCTAAACCATTTAGGACAGAGATGAGGGGGAATTTCTTCACTCAGAGAGTGGTGAACCTGTGGAACTCATTGCCACAGAGGGCAGTGTACGCCAGCTCATTAAATATATTTAAGAGGGAATTAGATATATTTCTACGGGCAAAAGGGGTTAAGGGTTACGGAGAGAAGGCGGGGACGGGATACTGAATTAAAGGATCAGCCATGATCTCATCGAATGGCGGAGCAGGCACGAAGGGCCGAATGGCCTACTCCTGCTCCTATCTTCTATGTATCTATGTATCTATGTAACACCTCTTGACAGATGAAATTTCAGTCTGTGACATCACCTGTTGCCGGGTGGCCCTTAATTACATAAGAACATAAGAACATAAGAAATAGGAGCAGGAGTAGGCCAATTGGCCCCTCGAGCCTGCTCCGCCATTCAATAAGATCATGGCTGATCTGATCCTAACTGCCAATCCACTATGACAGGACTATCTCCTGAATCTAACAGCATTAGACACATGAAAACAGGAGCAGGATCAGGCTACACGGCCCCTGGGCCCGCTCCGCTACCCACAGGGCCATGACCTATCCGAACCTAGACTCATGTCCAAATTCCTGCCCACTCCCCGTAACCCTTAATTCCCTTTTCTACTAGGAAACTGTCTATTTCTGTTTTAAATTTATGTAATGATGTAGCTTCGACAGCTTTTTGGGGCAGCATATTCCATGGACCTACCACCCTCTGAGTGAAGTAGTTCCTCCTCATCTCAGTTTTGAAAGAGCAGCCCCTTATTCTAAGACTATGCCCCCTAGTTCTAGTTTCACCCATCACCTGGAACATCCTCCCTGCATCCACCCGATCCAACCCCTTCATAATCTTATATGTTTCAATAAGATCGCCTCTCATTCTTCTGAACTCCAATGAGTAGAGTCCCAATCTACTCAACCTCTCCTCATATGTCCATCCCCTCATCCCCGGGATTAATCGAGTGAACCTTCTTTGTACTGATTCGAGAGCAAGTATGTCCTTTCTTAAGTATGGACACCAAAACTGTATGCAGTATTCCAGGTGCGGTCTCACCAATACCTTGTACAACTGAAGCAATACCTCCCTATTTTTATATTCTATCCCCCTAGCAATGAAAGCCAACATTCCATTGGCCTTCTTAATCACTTGCTGCACCTGCATACTAACCTTTTGAGTTTCGTGCACCAGGACCCCCAGATCCCTTTGTACTTCAGTACTTTCAAGTTTCTTGCCATTAAGATAATAACTTGCTCTACGATTTTTCCTGCCAAAGTGCATAACCTCACACTTTCCAGTATTGTATTCCATCTGCCAAATCTCTGCCCACTTACTTAGCCTGTCTATGTCCCCTTGCAGGTTTTTTATGTCCTCCTCACTCACTACTTTCCCTCCCATCTTAGTATCATCTGCAAACTTTGATGTGTTACACTCGGTCCCCTCCTCCAAATCGTTAATATAGATTGTAAAGAGTTGGGGACCCAGCACTGACCCCTGCGGAACACCACTGGTTACTGATTGCCAGTCTGAATATGAACCATTTATCCCAACTCTCTGCCTTCTGTTAGATAGCCAATCCTCTATCCATGCCAGAATATTACCCCCAATCCCGTGATTTTTTATCTTAAGCAATAATCTTTTGTGTGGCACCTTGTCAAATGCCTTTTGGAAGTCTAAATACACTACGTCCACTGGTTCACCTTTATCCACCCTATATGTTACTTCCTCAAAGAACTCCAGCAAATTTGTCAAACATGACTTCCCCTTCATAAAACCATGCTGACTTTGTCTTATTAAATTATGATTATCCAAATGTCCTGTTACTGTCTCCTTAATAATGGACTCCAAAATTTTACCTACCACAGATGTTAGGCTAACCGGTCTATAGTTTCCAGCCTTCTGTCTACTGCCCTTTTTAAATAAGGGTGTTACATTAGCAGTTTTCCAGTCTGCCGGGACCTTTGCTGAGTCCAGGGAGTTTTGGAAGATTATTACCAATGCATCCACAATCCCTACCGCCACTTCCCTCAAAACCCTGGGATGTAAGCCATCAGGTCCAGGTGATTTATCCGCCTTGAGTCCCATTATTTTACCAAGTACTACTTCCTTAGTGATTTTAATCGTATTTAGCTCCTCCCCCCTTATAGCCACCTGCTTGTCAAGTGTTGGGATATTCTTGGTGTCCTCTACTGTAAAGACTGATACAAAATATTCATTCAGTGTTTTTGCCATCTCCATATTTCCCACCATTAATTTCCCGGTCTCATCCTCTAAGGGACTAACATTTACTTTAGCCACCCTTTTTCTTTTTATATAACTATAAAAACTCTTACTATCTGTCTTTATATTTTTTGCTAATTTACTTTCATAATGTATCTCCCCTTTCTTAATCAATCTTTTTGTTATTTTTTGCTGTCTTTTAAAGTTTTCCCAATCCTCTATCCTCCCACTAGATTTGGCTACCTTATATGCCCTTGTTTTTAGTCGAATACTATCCTTAATTTCTTTACTTAGCCACGGATGGCTGTCTTTTCTTTTACACCCTTTTTTTCTCAGTGGAATATACTTTTTTTGGAATTTGCTGGGCAGGCTCAACAAGGTCAATCAAGGGAAAATCGCGTGGATTGGCCGGATGTCGATGGAGGTGGGACTAAAACCAGAAAGTCCCACCTCCTTCCCGACTGCTGAATGAAAATCCAGCCCTGTGATTCAATCAGTGCACCATCCTCAAACTAACTATCTAAACACGTAGGGTGGATATATCTGTGTTGGTCCTTGCTACGGGTTGAGTGCTCGACACAGAGTGCTGTAAGGTCCTGGGTTGCTGCAATCTAGGGCAGGTCAAGCTGGTTCTTGGGGAAGCCGAAAGAAACAGAAGCATATGTGAGAATGCTGGCTGCTAGATGTTAATTCAAAGAGTGCTCACATAATAGTAGAGTGTGTGGTGTGTGAGTGAATGAGAGGGTGAGTGAGTGAGTGAATGAGTGAGTGAGTGAGTGTGAGTGAGTGAGAGTGAGAGTGTGAGTGAGTGAGTGAGTGTGAGTGAGTGAGTGAGAGTGAGTGAGTGAGAGTGCGTGAGTGAGTGTGAGTGTTTGCGTGAGTGTGTGAGTGAGTGTGAGTGTGTGAGTGAGTGTGAGTGTGTGAGTGAGTGAGTGAGTGAGTGTGAGTGTGTGAGTGAGTGTGAGTGTGTGTGAGTGAGTGAATGTGAGTGAGTGAGTGTGAGTGAGTGAGTGAGTGAATGAGTGAGTGAGTGAATGAGTGAGTGAATGAGTGAGTGAGGGAGTGTG
>NC_140991.1:48649002-48651502 GCF_052327205.1 Somniosus microcephalus | reverse complement strand
GAGTGAGTGAGTGTGTGAGTGTGTGAGTGTGTGAGTGAGTGAGTGAGTGAATGTGAGTGTGTGTGTGTGAGTGAGTGAGTGTGTGAGAGAGTGAGTGAGTGAGTGAGTGTGTGAGTGAGTGAGTGAGTGAGTGAGAGTGAGTGAGTGAGAGTGAGTGAGTGAGTGAGTGAGTAAACCTGAGTGAGTGAGTGTGTGAGTGAGTGAGTGAGTGTGAGTGAGTGAGTGTGAGTGAGTGTGTGAGTGAGTGAATGTGAGTGAGTGAGTGAGTGCGAGTGAGTGAATGAATGTGAGTGAGTGTGTGAATGAGTGTGTGAGTGTGTGAGTGAGTGAGTGGTTGTGTGAGTGAGTGAGTGTGTGGGGGTGAGTGAGTGTGTGAGTGTGTGAGTGTGTGAGTGAGTGAGTGAGTGAATGTGAGTGAGCGTGAGTTTGAGTGAGTGAGTGAATGTGAGTGTGTGTGTGCGTGAGTGTTTGAGTGTGTGTGTGTGTGAGTGAGTGAGTGAGTGAGTGAGTGAGTGTGAGTGAGTGTGTGGGGGTGAGTGAGTGTGTGAGTGTGTGAGTGTTTGAGTGAGTGAGTGAGTGAATGTGAGTGTGTGTGTGCGTGAGTGTTTGAGTGTGTGTGTGAGTCAGTGTGTGAGTGAGTGAATGTGTGTGAGTGAGTGAGTGAGTGAGAGTGTGAGTGAGTGAGTGAGTGAGTTTGAGTGTGTGTGAGTGAGTGAATGTGTGTGAGTGTGTGAGTGAGTGAATGAGTGAGTGAGTGTGTGAGTGAGTGTGAGTGAGTGAGTGTGTGAGTGAGTGTGTGAGTGAGTGAGTTTGTGAGTGAGTGAGTGAGTGAGAGTGTGGGAGTGTGTCAGTGTGAGTGTGAGTGAGTGAGTATGAGTGTGTGAGTGTTAGAGTGAGTGAGTGAGTGAGAGTGCAAGTAAGTGAGTGAGTGTGAGTGTGAGTGTGAGTGAGTGAGTGAGTGTGAGTGTGAGTGAGTGAGTGTGTGAGTGAGTGAGTGAGTGTGTGGGAGTGAGTGAGTGTGTGAGTGTGTGAGTGAGTGAGTGAGTGAGTGAATGTGAGTGAGTGTGAGTTTGAGTGAGTGAGTGAATGTGAGTGTGAGTGAGTATGTGAGAGAGTGAGTGAGTGTGTGAGTGTGTGAGTGAGTGTGAGTGAGTGAGTGAGAGTGTTTGAGTGTGTGTGTGAGTGAGTGAGTGTGAGTGTGAGTGAGTGAGTGAGTGAGTGTGAGTGAGTGAGTGAATGTGAGTGAGTGAGTTTGAGTGAGTGAGTGAATGTGAGTGTGTGTGTGAGTGAGTAAGAGAGTGTGTGAGTGAGTGTGTGAGTGAGTGAGTGAGTGTGAGTGTGTGAGTGAGTGAGTGATTGAGTGAGTGTGTGAGTGAGTGTGTGAGTGAGTAAGTGAATGTGAGTGAGTGAGTGAGTGAGTGAATGTGAGTGTGTGAGTGTGAGAGTGTGAGTGTGAGTGTGAGTGTGAGAGTGAGTGAGTGAGTGAGTGTGAGTGAGTGAGTGAGTGAGTGAGAGTGAGTGAGTGTGAGTGAGTGAGTGAATGAGTGAGTAAGTGAGTGTGTGAGTGAGTGATTGCGTGTGAGTGAGTGAATGAGTGGGTGAGTGAGTGAGTGAATGAGTGAGTGAGTGAGGGAGTGTGAGCGAGTGAGTGAGTGAGTGAGAGTGAATGTGAGTGAGTGAGTGAGTGAATGAGTGAATGAGTGAGTGAGTGTGTGAGCGTGAGTGTGTGAGTGAGTGAGTGAGTGAGTGTGAGTGAGTGTGTGAGCGTGAGTGTGTGAGTGTGTGGGTGAGTGAATGTGAGTGAGTGTGGGTGTCTGAGGGAGTGAGTGAATGTGAGTGTGTGTGTGAGTGAGAGAGTGAGTGAGTGTGAGTGAGTGAGTGAGCGTGAGTGAGTGAGTGAGTGTGTGTGTCTGAGTGAGTGAGTGAGTGTGTGAGTGAGTGAGTGAATGTGAGTGAGTGTGAGTTTGAGTGAGTGAGTGAATGTGAGTGTGCGTGCGTGAGTGTTTGAGTGTGTGTGTGAGTGAGTGAGTGACAGTGAGTGAGTGTGAGTGTGTGAGTGTGAGTGAGTGAGTGAGTGTGAGTGAGTGAGTGAGTGTGAGTGAGTGAGTGTGTGAGTGAGTGTGTGAGTGAGTGAGTTTTTGAGTGAGTGAGTGAGTGAGAGTGTGGGAGTGTGTCAGTGTGAGTGTCAGTGAGTGAGTGTGAGTGTGTGAGTGTGAGAGTGAGTGAGTGACTGAGAGAGCGAGTAAGTGAGTGAGTGTGAGTGTGAGTGTGAGTGAGTGAGTGAGTGTGAGTGTGAGTGAGTGAGTGTGTGAGTGAGTGAGTGAGTGTGTGGGAGTGAGTGAGTGTGTGAGT
This sequence comes from Somniosus microcephalus, assembly GCF_052327205.1. Lineage (NCBI taxonomy): Eukaryota > Metazoa > Chordata > Chondrichthyes > Squaliformes > Somniosidae > Somniosus > Somniosus microcephalus. The sequence goes on along the minus strand of NC_140991.1, from coordinate 48,649,150 downwards.
GTGTGAGTGTGTGAGTGAGTGAGTGAGTGAATGTGAGTGTGTGTGTGTGAGTGAGTGAGTGTGTGAGAGAGTGAGTGAGTGAGTGAGTGTGTGAGTGAGTGAGTGAGTGAGTGAGAGTGAGTGAGTGAGAGTGAGTGAGTGAGTGAGT
>NC_140991.1:48641502-48644002 GCF_052327205.1 Somniosus microcephalus | reverse complement strand
AGTGTGTGAGAGAGTCAGTGAGAGTGAGTGAGTGTGCGAGTGAGTGAATGTGAGTGAGTGTGAGTGAGTGAGTGAGTGAATGTGAGTGTGTGTGAGAGAGTGAGTGAGTGAGTGTCTGAGTGAGTGAGTGTGAGTGAGTGAGTGAGTGAGTGTGAGTGTGTGAGGGAGTGTGAGTGAGTGAGTGTGAGTGTGAGTGAGTGAGTGTGTGAATGAGTGAGTGAGTGTGTGGGAGTGAGGGAGTGTGTGAGTGTGTGAGTGTGTGAGTGAGTGAGTGAGAGTGAGTGAGTAAGTGAGAGAATCTGAGTGAGTGTGCGAGTGAGTGAGTGTGCGTGAGTGAGTGTGAGTGAGTGAGTGGAGTGTGAGAGTGAGTGAGTGAGTGTGAGTGAGTGAGTGAGTGAGAGTGTGTGAGTGAGTGAGTGTGTGAGTGTGTGAGTGAGTGAGTTTGTGAGTGAGTGAGAGTGTGGGAGTGTGTCAGTGTGAGTGTCAGTGAGTGAGTGTGAGTGTGTGAGTGTGTGTGAGTGTGAGTGAGAGCATGAGTGAGTGAGCCTGAGTGTGAGTGAGTGAGTGAGTGTGAGTGAGTGAGTGTGAGTGTGAGTGAGTGAGTGTGTGAATGAGTGAGTGAGTGTGTGGGAGTGAGTGAGTGTGTGAGTGTGTGAGTGTGTGAGTGAGTGAGTGAGTGAATGTGAGTGAGTGTGAGTTTGAGTGAGTGAGTGAATGTGAGTGTGTGTGTGTGAGTGAGTGAGTGAGTGTGAGAGAGTGAGTGAGTGTGTGAGTGTGTGAGTGAGTGTGAGTGAGTGAGAGTGTTTGAGTGTGTGTGTGAGTGAGTGTGAGTGTGTGGGTGAGTGAGTGAGTGAGTGAGTGTGAGAGTGAGTGAGTGAGTGAGTGAGAGTGAGTGAGTAAGTGAGTGAGTGAGTGAGAGTGAGTGAGTAAGTGAGAGAGTGAGTGTGAGTGAGTGAGAGTGAGTGAGTGAATGTGAGTGTGTGAGTGAGTGAATGTGTGTGAGTGAGTGAGTGAGTTTGTGAGTGAGTGAGTGAATGTGTGAGTGTGTGAGTGAGTGAGTGAGTGAGTGGAGTGTGAGAGTGAGTGAGTGAGTGTGTGTGAGTGTGAGTGTGAGTGTGTGAGTGAGTGAGTGAGTGTGAGTGAGTGAGTGAGTGTGTGAGTGTGTGAGTGAGTGAGTTTGTGAGTGAGTGAGTGAGTGTGAGTGTGTGAGTGTGTCAGTGTGATTGTCAGTGAGTGAGTGAGTGTGTGAGTGAGTGAGTGAGAGTGCGAGTGAGTGACTGTGTGAGTGAGTGTGTGTGTGGGAGTGAGTGAGTGAGTGTGAGTGTGAGAGTGACTGAGTGAATGTGAGTGAGTGTGAGTTTGAGTGAGTGAGTGTGAGTGAGTGTGAGTGTGAGTGAGTGAGTGAGTGTGAGTGAGTGAGTGAGAGTGAGTGAGTGAGTGTGAGTGAGTGAGTGAGTGTGAGTGTGAGAGTGAGTGAGTGAGTGAGTGAGAGTGTGTGTGAGTGAGTGAATGTGTGTGAGTGTGTGTGTGAGTGAATGAGTGAGTGAGTGAGTGAGTGTGAGTGAGTGAGTGTGTGAGAGAGTGAGTGTGTGAGTGAGTGAGTGAGTGAGTGAGTGTGTGAGAGAGTGAGTGTGTGAGTGAGTGAGTGAGTGTGAGTGAGTGGAGTGTGTGAGAGAGTGAGTTTGTGAGCGAGTGAGTGTGAGTGTGTGAGTGTGTCAGTGTGAGTGTCAGTGAGTGAGTGTGAGTATGTGAGTGTGTGAGTGAGTGAGTGAGTGAGAGTGCGAGTGAGTGAGTGAGTGTGAGTGAGTGTGTGAGTGAGTGAGTGAGTGAGAGTGTGTGAGTGAGTGAGTGAGTGTGAGTGTGAGTGAGTGAGTGAATGTGAGTGAGTGAGTGAGAGTGTGTGAGTGAGTGAGTGTGAGTGTGTGAGGGAGTGAGTGAATGTGAGTGTGTGTGAGTGAGTGAGTGAGTGTCTGAGTGAGCAAGTGTGAGTGAGTGTGTGAGTGTGTGAGTGTGTGAGTGAGTGAGTGAGTGTGAGTGAGTGAGTGTGAGTGAGTGAGTGGAGTGTGAGAGTGAGTGAGTGAGTGTGAGTGGGTGTGTGTGAGTGAGTGAGTGTGTGAGTGAGTGAGTTTGTGAGTGAGTGAGTGAGTGTGAGTGTGAGTGAGTGAGTGAGTGTGAGTGAGTGAGTGTGAGTGTGAGTGAGTGAGTGTGTGAATGAGTGAGTGAGTGTGTGGGAGTGAGGGAGTGTGTGAGTGTGTGAGTGAGTGAGTGAGTGAGTGAATGTGAGTGAGTGTGAGTTTGAGTGAGTGAGTGAATGTGAGTGTGTGTGTGTGTGTGAGTGAGTGAGTGTGAGAGAGTGAGTGAGTGTGTGAGTGTGTGAGTGCGTGTGAGTGAGTGAGTGAGTGTTTGAGTGTGTGTGTGAGTGAGTGTGAGTGTGAGTGAGTGTGAGTGAGTGAGTGAGTGTGAGTGAGTGAATGTGAGTGAGTGAGTGAGTGAGTGTGAG
>NC_140991.1:48626502-48629002 GCF_052327205.1 Somniosus microcephalus | reverse complement strand
TGTGTGAGTGTCTGAGTGAGTGAGTGAGTGTGTGAGTGAGTGAGTGAATGTGAGTGAGTGTGAGTTTGAGTGAGTGAGTGAATGTGAGTGTGTGTGCGTGAGTGTTTGAGTGTGTGTGTGAGTGAGTGAGTGAGAGTGAGTGAGTGTGAGTGTGTGAGTGTGAGTGAGTGAGTGAGTGTGAGTGAGTGAGTGAGTGTGAGTGAGTGAGTGTGTGAGTGAGTGTGTGAGTGAGTGAGTTTGTGAGTGAGTGAGTGAGAGTGTGGGAGTGTGTCAGTGTGAGTGTCAGTGAGTTAGTGTGAGTGTGTGAGTGTGAGAGTGAGTGAGTGAGTGAGAGTGCGAGTAAGTGAGTGAGTGTGAGTGTGAGTGAGTGAGTGTGTGAGTGAGTGAGTGAGTGTGTGGGAGTGAGTGAGTGTGTGAGTGTGTGAGTGTGAGAGTGAGTGAGTTTGTGAGTGAGTGAGTGAGTGTGAGTGTGAGTGAGTTAGTGTGTGAATGAGTGAGTGAGTGTGTGGGAGTGAGTGAGTGTGTGAGTGTGTGAGTGTGTGAGTGAGTGAGTGAATGTGAGTGTGTGTGTGTGAGTGAGTGTGTGAGAGAGTGAGTGAGTGTGTGAGTGTGTGAGTGCGTGTGAGTGAGTGAGTGAGAGTGTTTGAGTGTGTGTGTGAGTGAGTGTGAGTGTGAGTGAGTGTGAGTGAGTGAGTGAGTGTGAGTGAGTGAATGTGAGTGAGTGAGTGAGTGAGTGTGAGTGAGTGAATGAATGTAAATGAGTGTGTGAGTGAGTGTGTGAGTGAGTGAGTGAGTGTGTATGTGTGTGAGTGAGTGAGTGTGTGGGGGTGAGTGAGTGTGTGAGTGTGTGAGTGAATGTGAGTGAGTGTGAGTTTGAGTGAGTGAGTGAATGTGAGTGTGTGTGTGAGTGAGTGTTTGAGTGTGTGTGTGAGTGAGTGAGTGTGAGTGTGTGAGTGAGTGAGTGAGTGAGAGTGAGTGTGAGAGTGAGTGAGTGAGTGAGAGTGAGAGAGTGAGTGAGTGAATGTGAGTGTGTGAGTGAGTGAATGTGTGTGAGTGTGTGAGTGAGTGAGTGAGTTTGTGAGTGAGTGAGTGAATGTGTGAGTGTGTGAGTGAGTGAGGTGTGAGAGTGAGTGAGTGAGTGTGTGTGAGTGTGAGTGTGAGTGTGTGAGTGAGTGAGTGAGTGTGAATGAGTGAGTGAGTGTGAGTGAGTGTGTGAGTGAGTGAGTTTGTGAGTGAGTGAGTGAGTGAGTGTGTGTGTGTCAGTGTGAGTGTCAGTGAGTGAGTGAGAGTATGTGAGTGTGTGAGTGAGTGAGTGAGTGAGAGTGCGAGTGAGTGAGTGAGTGTGTGAGTGAGTGTGTGTGTGGGAGTGAGTGAGTGTGAGTGTGAGAGTGAGTGAGTGAATGGGAGTGAGTGTGAGTTTGAGTGAGTGAGTGAATCTGAGTGAGTGAATGTGAGTGAGTGAGTGAGTGAGTGAATGAGAGAGTGAGTGTGAGAGTGAGTGAGTGAGTGAGTGTGAGTGTGAGTGAGTGAGTGAGTGAGTGTGAGTGTGAGTGAGTGAGTGAGTGTGAGTGAGTGAATGTGAGTGAGTGAGTGTGAGTGAGTGAATGAATGTGAGTGAGTGAGTGTGTGAGTGAGTGTGTGAGTGTGTGTGCGAGCGAGTGAGTGTGTGAGTGAGTGAGTGAGTGGGTGTGTGGGAGTGAGTGAGTGTGTGAGTGTGTGAGTGAGTGAGTGAGTGTGAGTTTGAGTGAGTGAGTGAATGTGAGTGTATGTGTGAGTGCGTGTTTGAGTGTGTGTGTGAGTGAGTGAGTGTGAGTGTGTGAGTGAGTGAGTGAGTGAGTGTGAGTGAGTGAGTGTGAGTGTGTGAGAGAGTCAGTGAGAGTGAGTGAGTGAGAGTGAGTGAGTAAGTGAGTGAATCTGAGTGAGTGTGCGAGTGAGTGAATGTGAGTGAGTGTGAGTGAGTGAGTGAGTGAGTGAATGTGAGTGTGTGTGAGAGAGTGAGTGAGTGAGTGTCTGAGTGAGTGAGTGTGAGTGAGTGAGTGAGTGAGTGTGAGTGTGTGAGGGAGTGAGTGAATGTGAGTGTGTGTGAGTGAGTGAGTGAGTGAGTGTCTGAGTGAGTGAGTGTGCGTGAGTGAGTGTGAGTGAGTGAGTGGAGTGTGAGAGTGAGTGAGTGAGTGTGAGTGAGTGAGTGAGTGAGAGTGTGTGAGTGAGTGAGTGTGTGAGTGTGTGAGTGAGTGAGTTTGTGAGTGAGTGAGAGTGTGGGAGTGTGTCAGTGTGAGTGTCAGTGAGTGAGTGTGAGTGTGTGAGTGTGTGTGAGTGTGAGTGAGAGCGTGAGTGAGTGAGCCTGAGTGTGAGTGAGTGAGTGAGTGTGAGTGAGTGAGTGTGAGTGTGAGTGAGTGAGTGTGTGAATGAGTGAGTGAGTGTGTGGGAGTGAGTGAGTGTGTGAGTGTGTGAGTGTGTGAGTGAGTGAGTGAGTGAATGTGAGTGAGTGTGAGTTTGAGTG
>NC_140991.1:48611502-48616502 GCF_052327205.1 Somniosus microcephalus | reverse complement strand
GTGAGTGAATGAGTGAGTGAGAGTGTGTGAGTGAGTGAGTGTGTGAGTGTGTGAGTGAGTGAGTTTGTGAGTGAGTGAGAGTGTGGGGGTGTGTCAGTGTGAGTGTCAGTGAGTGAGTGTGAGTGTGTGAGTGTGTGTGAGTGTGAGTGAGAGCGTGAGTGAGTGAGTGAGTGTGAGTGAGTGAGTGTGAGTGTGAGTGAGTGAGTGTGTGAATGAGTGAGTGAGTGTGTGGGAGTGAGTGAGTGTGTGAGTGTGTGAGTGTGTGAGTGAGTGAGTGAGTGAGTGAATGTGAGTGAGTGTGAGTTTGAGTGAGTGAGTGAATGTGAGTGTGTGTGTGTGAGTGAGTGAGTGAGTGTGAGAGAGTGAGTGAGTGTGTGAGTGTGTGAGTGAGTGTGAGTGAGTGAGTGAGAGTGTTTGAGTGTGTGTGTGAGTGAGTGTGAGTGTGTGGGTGAGTGAGTGAGTGAGTGTGAGTGTGAGAGTGAGTGAGTGAGTGAGTGAGAGTGAGTGAGTAAGTGAGTGAGTGAGTGAGAGTGAGTGAGTAAGTGAGAGAGTGAGTGTGAGTGAGTGAGAGTGAGTGAGTGAATGTGAGTTTGTGAGTGAGTGAATGTGTGTGAGTGAGTGAGTGAGTGAGTGAGTTTGTGAGTGAGTGAGTGAATGTGTGAGTGTGTGAGTGAGTGAGTGAGTGAGTGAGTGGAGTGTGAGAGTGAGTGAGTGAGTGTGTGTGAGTGTGAGTGTGAGTGTGTGAGTGAGTGAGTGAGTGAGTGTGAGTGAGTGAGTGAGTGTGAGTGAGTGTGTGAGTGAGTGAGTTTGTGAGTGAGTGAGTGAGTGTGAGTGTGTCAGTGTGTCAGTGTGATTGTCAGTGAGTGAGTGAGAGTATGTGAGTGTGTGAGTGAGTGAGTGAGTGAGAGTGCGAGTGAGTGAGTGACTGTGTGAGTGAGTGTGTGTGTGGGAGTGAGTGAGTGAGTGTGAGTGTGAGAGTGACTGAGTGAATGTGAGTGAGTGTGAGTTTGAGTGAGTGAGTGAATCTGAGTGAATGAGTGAGTGAGTGAATGTGAGTGAGTGAGTGAGTGAGTGAATGAGTGAGTGAGTGTGAGAGTGAGTGAATGTGAGTGTGTGTGTGTGAGTGAGTGAGTGTTTGAGTGTGTGAGTGAGAGAGTGAGTGAGTGTGAGTGTGAGTGAGTGAGTGAGTGTGAGTGAGTGAGTGAGAGTGAGTGAGTGAGTGTGAGTGAGTGAGTGAGTGTGAGTGTGAGAGTGAGTGAGTGAGTGAGTGAGAGTGTGTGTGAGTGAGTGAATGTGTGAGTGTGTGAGTGAGTGAATGAGTGAGTGAGTGAGTGAGTGTGAGTGAGTGAGTGTGTGAGAGAGTGAGTGTGAGTGAGTGAGTGAGTGAGTGTGTGAGAGAGTGAGTGTGTGAGTGAGTGAGTGTGAGTGAGTGGAGTGTGTGAGAGAGTGAGTTTGTGAGTGAGTGAGTGTGAGTGTGTGAGTGTGTCAGTGAGGGTGTCAGTGAGTGAGTGTGAATATATGAGTGTGTGAGTGAGTGAGTGAGTGAGAGTGCGAGTGAGTGAGTGAGTGTGAGTGAGTGTGTGAGTGAGTGAGTGAGAGTGTGTGAGTGAGTGAGTGAGTGTGAGTGTGAGTGAGTGAGTGAATGTGAGTGAGTGAGTGAGAGTGTGTGAGTGAGTGAGTGAGTGTGAGTGTGTGAGGGAGTGAGTGAATGTGAGTGTGTGTGAGTGAGTGAGTGACTGAGTGTCTGAGTGAGTGAGTGTGAGTGAGTGAGTGTGTGAGTGTGTGAGTGTGTGAGTGAGTGAGTGAGTGTGAGTGAGTGAGTGTGAGTGAGTGAGTGGAGTGTGAGAGTGAGTGAGTGAGTGTGAGTGTATGTGTGTGAGTGAGTGAGTGTGTGAGTGTGTGAGTGAGTGAGTTTGTGAGTGAGTGAGTGAGTGTGAGTGTGAGTGAGTGAGTCAGTGTGAGTGAGTGAGTGTGAGTGTGAGTGAGTGAGTGTGTGAATGAGTGAGTGAGTGTGTGGGAGTGAGTGAGTCTGTGAGTGTGTGAGTGTGTGAGTGAGTGAGTGAATGTGAGTGAGTGTGAGTTTGAGTGAGTGAGTGAATGTGAGTGTGTGTGTGTGAGTGAGTGAGTGAGTGTGAGAGAGTGAGTGAGTGTGTGAGTGTTTGAGAGTGTGTGTGAGTGAGTGTGAGTGTGAGTGAGTGTGAGTGAGTGAGTGTGAGTGAGTGAATGTGAGTGAGTGAGTGAGTGTGAGTGAGTGAATGAATGTGAGTGAGTGTGTGAGTGAGTGTGTGAGTGTGTGAGTGAGTGAGTGAGTGTGTGAGTGTGTGAGTGAGTGAGTGTGTGGGGGTGAGTGAGTGTGTGAGTGTGTGAGTGAATGTGAGTGAGTGTGAGTTTGAGTGAGTGAGTGAATGTGAGTGTGTGTGTGAGTGAGTGTTTGAGTGTGTGTGTGAGTGAGTGAGTGTGAGTGTGTGAGTGAGTGAGTGAGTGAGTGAGAGTGAGTGTGAGAGTGAGTGAGTGAGTGAGAGTGAGAAAGTGAGTGAGTGAATGTGAGTGTGTGAGTGAGTGAATGTGTGTGAGTGTGTGAGTGAGTGAGTGAGTTTGTGAGTGAGTGAGTGAATGTGTGAGTGTGTGAGTGAGTGAGTGAGTGAGTGACGTGTGAGAGTGAGTGAGTGAGGGTGTGTGAGTGTGAGTGTGAGTGTGTGAGTGAGTCAGTGAGTGTGAGTGAGTGATTGAGTGGGTGAGTGAGTGAGTGAATGAGTGTGTGAGTGAGGGAGTGTGAGCGAGTGAGTGAGTGAGTGTGAGTGAATGTGAGTGAGTGAGTGAGTGAATGAGTGAATGAGTGAGTGAGTGAGTGTGTGAGCGTGTGTGTGAGTGAGTGAGTGAGTGAGTGTGAGTGAGTGTGTGAGCGTGAGATTGTGAGTGAGTGGTTGAGTGAATGTGAGTGAGTGTGGGTGTGTGAGGGAGTGAGTGAATGTGAGTGTGTGTGCGAGTGAGAGAGTGAGTGAGTGTGAGTGAGTGAGTGAGCGTGTGTGAGTGAGTGAGTGAGCGTGAGTGAGTGAGTGAGTGTGTGAGGGTCTGAGTGAGTGAGTGAGTGTGTGAGTGAGTGAGTGAATGTGAGTGAGTGTGAGTTTGAGTGAGTGAGTGAATGTGAGTGTGTGCGTGAGTGTTTGAGTGTGTGTGTGAGTGAGTGAGTGAGAGTGAGTGAGTGTGAGTGTGTGAGTGTGAGTGAGTGAGTGAGTGTGAGTGAGTGAGTGAGTGTGAGTGAGTGAGTGTGTGAGTGAGTGTGTGAGTGAGTGAGTTTGTGAGTGAGTGAGTGAGTGAGAGTGTGGGAGTGTGTCAGTGTGAGTGTCAGTGAGTGAGTGTGAGTGTGTGAGTGTGAGAGTGAGTGAGTGAGTGAGAGTGCGAGTAAGTGAGTGAGTGTGAGTGTGAGTGTGAGTGAGTGAGTGTGTGAGTGAGTGAGTGAGTGTGTGGGAGTGAGTGAGTGTGTGAGTGTGTGAGTGAGTGATTTTGTGAGTGAGTGAGTGAGTGTGAGTGTGAGTGAGTTAGTGTGTGAATGAGTGAGTGAGTGTGTGGGAGTGAGTGAGTGTGTGAGTGTGTGAGTGAGTGAGTGAATGTGAGTGAGTGTGAGTTTGAGTGAGTGAGTGAATGTGAGTGTGTGTGTGTGAGTGAGTGAGTGTGAGAGAGTGAGTGAGTGTGTGAGTGTGTGAGTGCGTGTGAGTGAGTGAGTGAGAGTGTTTGAGTGTGTGTGTGAGTGAGTGTGAGTGTGAGTGAGTGTGAGTGAGTGAGTGAGTGAATGTGAGTGAGTGAGTGAGTGAGTGTGAGTGAGTGAATGAATGCAAATGAGTGTGTGAGTGAGTGTGTGAGTGTGTGAGTGAGTGAGTGAGTGTGTGAGTGTGTGAGTGAGTGAGTGTGTGGGGGTGAGTGAGTGTGTGAGTGTGTGAGTGAATGTGAGTGAGTGTGAGTTTGAGTGAGTGAGTGAATGTGAGTGTGTGTGTGAGTGAGTGTTTGAGTGTGTGTGTGAGTGAGTGAGTGTGAGTGTGTGAGTGAGTGAGTGAGAGTGAGTGTGAGAGTGAGTGAGTGAGTGAGAGTGAGAAAGTGAGTGAGTGAATGTGAGTGTGTGAGTGAGTGAATGTGTGTGAGTGTGTGAGTGAGTGAGTGAGTTTGTGAGTGAGTGAGTGAATGTGTGAGTGTGTGAGTGAGTGAGTGAGTGAGGTGTGAGAGTGAGTGCGTGAGTGTGTGTGAGTGTGAGTGTGAGTGTGTGAGTGAGTGAGTGAGTGTGAGTGAGTGAGTGAGTGTGAGTGAGTGTGTGAGTGAGTGAGTTTGTGAGTGAGTGAGTGAGTGAGTGAGTGTGTCAGTGTGAGTGTCAGTGAGTGAGTGAGAGTATGTGAGTGTGTGAGTGAGTGAGTGAGAGTGCGAGTGAGTGAGTGAGTGTGTGAGTGAGTGTGTGTGTGGGAGTGAGTGAGTGTGAGTGTGAGAGTGAGTGAGTGAATGTGAGTGAGTGTGAGTTTGAGTGAGTGAGTGAATCTGAGTGAGTGAATGTGAGTGAGTGAGTGAGTGAGTGAATGAGCGAGTGAGTGTGAGAGTGAGTGAGTGAGTGAGTGTGAGTGTGAGTGAGTGAGTGAGTGTGAGTGTGAGTGAGTGAGTGAGTGTGAGTGAGTGAATGTGAGTGAGTGAGTGTGAGTGAGTGAATGAATGTGAGTGAGTGAGTGTGTGAGTGAGTTTGTGAGTGTGTGTGCGAGCGAGTGAGTGTGTGAGTGAGTGAGTGAGTGAGTGGGTGTGTGGGAGTGAGTGAGTGTGTGTGTGTGTGAGTGAGTGAGTGAGTGTGAGTTTGAGTGAGTGAGTGAATGTGAGTGTATGTGTGAGTGAGTGTTTGAGTGTGTGTGTGAGTGAGTGAGTGTGAGTGTGTGAGTGAGTGAGTGAGTGAGTGAGTGTGAGTGAGTGAGTGTGAGTGTGTGAGAGAGTCAGTGAGAGTGAGTGAGTGAGAGTGAGTGAGTAAGTGAGTG
>NC_140991.1:48599002-48604002 GCF_052327205.1 Somniosus microcephalus | reverse complement strand
TGTGAGTGAGTGAGAGAGTGAGTGAGAGTAGGAGTGAGTGAGTGAGTGAGTAAGTGTGAGTGAGAGAGTGTGTGAGTGTGTGAGTGTGTGAGTGAGTGAGTGAGTGAATGTGAGTGAGTGTGAGTTTGAGTGAGTGAGTGAATGTGAGTGTGTGTGAGTGAGTGTGTGAGTGAGTGAGTGAGTGAGTGTGTGAGTGAGTGTGTGAGTGAGTGAGTGAGTGTGAATGAGTGAGCGTGAGTGTGTGCGTGAGTGAGTGTGAGTGAGTGAATGTGAGTGAGTGAGTGTGAGTGAGTGAGTGAATGTGAGTGAGTGATTGTGAGTGAGTGAGTGAATGTGAGTGAGTGAGTGTGAGTGAGTGAGTGAGTGAATGTGAGTGAGTGAGTGAGTGAATGTGAGTGAGTGAGTTTGTGAGTGAGTGAGTGAATGGGTGAGTGTGTGAGTTAATGAGTGTGAGTGAGTGAGTGAGTAAGTGAGTGGAGTGTGAGAGTGAGTGAGTGATTGTGAGTGTTTGAGTGAGTGAGTGTGAGTGTGTGAGTGATTGAGTGAGTGTGTGAGTGAGTGTGTGAGTGCATTTGTGAGTGAGTGAGTGAGTGTGAGTGTGTGAGTGAGTGACTGAGGGAGAGTGTTTGAGTGAGTCTGTGAGTGTGAGTGTGTGAATTGAGTGAGTGAGTGAATGTGAGTGAGTGTGAGTTTGAGTGAGTGAGTGAATGTGAGTGTGTGTGTGTGTGAGTGAGTGAGTGAGTGAGTGTGAGTGAGTGAGTGTGAGTGAGTGAGTGAGTGAATCTGAGTGAGTGAGTGTGAGTGAGTGTGAGTGAGTGAGTGAGTGAGTGAATGAGTGAGTGAGTGAGTGTGATTGTGTGAGTGAGTGAGTGTGTGATTGAGTGAGAGTGTGAGTGAGTGAGTGAGTGTGTGTGTGAGTGAGTGAGTGAGTGAGTGAGTGTGTCGGAGTGTGTGAGTGTGTGAGTGTGTGAGTGAGTGAGTGAATGTGAGTGAGTGTGAGTTTGAGTGAGTGAGTGAATGTGAGTGTGTGTATGTGAGTGAGTGAGTGAGTGAGTGAGTGTGAGTGAGTGAGAGTGAGTGTGTGAGTGAGTGAATCTGAGTGAGTGAGTGTGGGTGAGTGAGTGAGTGAGTGATTGAATGAGTGAGTGAGTGAGTGAGTGTGAGTGTGTGAGTGAGTGTGTGAGTGAGTGAGAGTGTGAGTGAGTGAGTGAGTGTGTGTGTGAGTGTGTGAGTGTGTGAGTGAGTGAGTGAGTGAGTGTGTGGGAGTGAGTGAGTGTGTGAGTGTGTGAGTGAGTGTGTGAGTGAGTGAGTGAGTGTGAATGAGTGAGTGTGAGTTTGAGTGAGTCAGTGAATGTGAGTGTATGTGTGAGTGAGTGAGTGTGTGAGTGTGTGAGTGAGTGAGTGAGTGAGTGTGTGAGTGAGTGTGTGCGTGAGTGAGTGAGTGTGAATGAGTGAGTGTGAGTGTGTGCGTGAGTGAGTGAGTGTGCGAGTGAGTGAGTGAGTGTGAGTGAGTGAATGTGAGTGAGTGAGTGTGAGTGTGTGAATGAATGTGAGTGAGTGAGTGTGAGTGAATGTGAGTGAGTGTGAGTTTGAGTGAGTGAGTGAATGTGAGTGTGTGTGTGAGTGAGTGTTTGAGTGTATGTGTGAGTGTGTGAGTGAGTGAATTTGTGTGAGTGTGTGAGTGAGTGAGTGAGTGAATGAGTGAGAGTGTGAGTGAGTGAGTGAGTGTGAGTGTGTGAGTGAGTGAGTGTGAGTGTGAGTGAGTGAGTGTGAGTGAGTGAGAGTGAGTGAGTGAATGTGAGTGAGTGAGTGTGAGTGAGTGAGTGAATGTGAGTGAGTGAGTGTGAGTGAGTGAGTGAATGTGAGTGTGTGAGTGATTGAGTGAGTGTGTGAGTGAGTTTGTGAGTGAGTGCATTTGTGAGTGAGTGAGTGAGTGTGAGTGTGTGAGTGAGTGTGTGAGTGAGTGAGAGTGTGACTGAGTGAGTGAGTGTGTGTGTGAGTGTGTGAGTGAGTGAGTGAGTGTGTGGGAGTGAGTGAGTGTGTGAGTGTGTGAGTGTGTGAGTGAGTGAGTGAGTGAATGTGAGTGAGTGTGAGTTTGAGTGAGTGAGTGAATGTGAGTGTGTGTGTGTGAGTGAGTGAGTGAATGTGAGTGAGTGTGAGTTTGAGTGAGTCAGTGAATGTGAGTGTATTTGTGAGTGAGTGAGTGTGTGAGTGTGTGAGTGAGTGAGTGAGTGTGTGAGTGATTGTGTGAGTGAGTGAGTGAGTGTGAATGAGTGAGTGTGAGTGTGTGCGTGAGTGAGTGAGTGTGCGAGTGAGTGAGTGAGTGTGAGTGAGTGAATGTGAGTGAGTGAGTGTGAGTGTGTGAATGAATGTGAGTGAGTGAGTGTGAGTGAAGGTGAGTGAGTGTGAGTTTGAGTGAGTGAGTGAATGTGAGTGTGTGTGTGAGTGAGTGTTTGAGTGTATGTGTGAGTGTGTGAGTGAGTGAATTTGTGTGAGTGTGTGAGTGAGTGAGTGAGTGAATGAGTGAGAGTGTGAGTGAGTGAGTGAGTGAGTGTGAGTGTGTGAGTGAGTGAGTGTGAGTGTGAGTGAGTGTGTGAGTGAGTGAGAGTGAGTGAGTGAATGTGAGTGAGTGAGTGTGAGTGAGTGAGTGAATGTGAGTGAGTGAGTGTGAGTGAGTGAGTGAATGTGAGTGTGTGAGTGATTGAGTGAGTGTGTGAGTGAGTTTGTGAGTGAGTGCATTTGTGAGTGAGTGAGTGAGTGTGAGTGTGTGAGTGAGTGTGTGAGTGAGTGAGAGTGTGAGTGAGTGAGTGAGTGTGTGTGTGAGTGTGTGAGTGAGTGAGTGAGTGAGTGTGTGGGAGTGAGTGAGTGTGTGAGTGTGAGTGTGTGAGTGAGTGAATGTGAGTGAGTGTGAGCTTGAGTGAGTGAGTGAATGTGAGTGTGTGTGTGTGTGAGTGAGTGAGTGAGTGTGAGTGAGAGTGAGTGAGTGAGTGAGTGAATCTGAGTGAATGAGTGTGAGTGAGTGAGTGAGTGAATGAGTGAGTGAGTGAGTGAGTGTGAGTGAGTGAGTGTGTGAGTGAGTGAGAGTGTGAGTGAGTGAGTGAGTGTGTGTGTGAGTGTGTGAGTGAGTGAGTGTGTGGGAGTGAGTGAGTGTGTGAGTGTGTGAGTCAGTGAGTGAGTGAATGTGAGTGAGTGTGAGTTTGAGTGAGTGAGTGAATGTGAGTGTGTGTGAGTGAGTGTTTCAGTGTGTGTGTGAGTGAGTGAGTGTGAGTGTGTGAGTGAGTGTGTGAGTGAGTGAGTGAGAGTGAGTGAGTAAGTGAGTGAGTGAATGTGAGTGAGTGAGAGTGAGTGAGTGAATGTGAGTGAATCAGTGTGTGAGTGAGTGAGTGAGTGAGTGAATGTGAGTGAGTGTGTGAGTGAGTGAGTGAGTGAGTGTGAGTGAGTGAGTGTGAGTGTGTCAGTGAGTGAATGAATGAATGAGTGAGTGAGAGTGAGTGAGTGAATGTGAGTGAGTGAGTGAGTGAGTGAGTGTGAGTGAGTGAGTGAGTGAATGAGAGAGTGAGTTTGTGAGTGAGTGAGTGAATGTGTGAGTGTGTGAGTGTGTGAGTGAGTGAGCGGAGTGTGAGAGTGAGTGAGTGAGTGTGAGTGTGTGAGTGAGTGTGAGTTTGTAAGTGAGTGAGTGTGTGGGAGTGAGTGAGTGTGTGAGTGTGTGAGTGAGTGAGTGAGTGAGTGAGAGTGAGTGAGTGAGAGTGAACCTGAGAGAGTGAGTGAATGTGAGTGAGTGAGTGAGTGAGAGTGAGTGAGTGTGTGTGTGAGTGAGTGAGTGAGTGTGAGTGAGTGAATGTGAGTGAGTGAGTGTGAGTGAGTGTGAGTGAGTGAGAGTGTTTGAGTGTGTGTGTGAGTGAGTGTGTGTGAATGTGAGTGAGTGTGAGTGAGTGAGTGTGTGAGTGAGAGTGAGTGAGTGAGTGAGTGAATCTGAGTGAGTGTGTGAGTGAGTGAGTGTGAGTGTGTGTGTGAGTGAGTGAGTGTGAGTGTGAGTGAGTGAGTGAGTGTTAGTGAATGAATGTGAGTGAGTGAGTGAGTGTGAGTGAGTGTGTGAGTGTGCGAGTGAGTGAGTGAGTGAGTGTGAGTGAGTGCGAGTGTGTGGGAGTGAGTGAGTGTGTGAGTGTGTGAGTGAGAGAGTGAAAGTGAGTGTGTGTGTGAGTGAGTGTTTGAGTGTGTGTGTGAGTGAATGAGTGTGAGTGTGTGAGTGAGTGTGTGAGTGAGTGTGTGACAGAGTGAGTGAGTGAGTGTGAGTGAGTGAGGTGTGAGTGTGTGAGTGAGTGAGTGAGTGAGAGTGAGTGAGTAAGTGAGTGAACCTGAGTGAGTGAGTGAGTGAGTGAATGTGAGTGAGTGTGTGAGTGAGTGAGTGGGTGAGTGAGTGTGAGTGAGTGAGTGTGAGTGTGTCAGTGAGTGAGTGAGTGAATGTGAGTGAGTGAGAGTGAGTGAGTGAATGTGAGTGAGTGAGTGAGTGTGATTGAGTGAGTGAGTGAATGTGAGAGAGTGAGTTTGTGAGTGAGTGAGTGAATGTGTGAGTGTGTGAGTGAGTGTGTGAGTGAGGGTGAGTGAGTGAGTGGAGTGTGAGAGTGAGTGAGTGTGAGTGTGTGAGTGAGTGAGTATGTGAGTGAGTGAGAGTGCGAGTGAGTGAGTATGAGTGTGAGTGAGTGAGTGAGTGAGTGTGAGTGAGTGAGTGTGAGTGTGTGAGTGAGTGAGTGAGTGAGTGAGATTGTGGGAGTGAGTGAGTGTGTGAGTGTGTGAGTGAGTGAGAGTTTGAGTGAGTGAATGTGAGTGTGTGTGTGTGAGTGAGTGAGTGAGTGAGTGTTTGAGTGTGTGAGTGAGTGAGTGAGTGAGTGTGAGTGTGAGTGAGTGAGTGAGAGTGAGTGAGTGAGTGTGAGTGAGTGAGTGTGAGTGTGAGAGTGAGTGAGTGAGTGAGTGTGAGTGAATGAGTGAGTGAGTGTGTGATT
>NC_140991.1:48589002-48591502 GCF_052327205.1 Somniosus microcephalus | reverse complement strand
GTGAGTATGTGAGTGAGTGTGTGAGTGAGTAAGTTTGTGAGTGAGTGACTGAGTGTGAGTGTGTGAGTGTTTCAGTGTGAGTGTCAGTGAGTGAGTGTGAGTGTGTGAGTGTGTGAGTGAGTGAGTGAGAGTGCGAGTGAGTGAGTGAGTGTGAGTGTGAGTGAGTGAGTGTGAGTGAGTGAGTGTGTGAGTGTGTGAGTGAGTGAGTGAGTGAGTGTGAGTGAGTGAGTTTGAGTGAGTGAATGTGAGTGTGAGTGTGTGAGTGTTTGAGTGTGTGTGTGAGTGAGTGAGAGTGTTTGAGTGTGTGTGTGAGTGAGTGAGTGAGTGAGTGTGTGTGAGTGAGTGAGTGAGTGTGAGTGAGTGTGAGTGTGTGAGTGAGTGTGTGAGTGAGTGAGTGTGAGTGAGTGAGTGTGAGTGTGTGAGTGAGTGTGTGAGTGAGTGAGTGAGTGAGTGAATGTGAGTGAGTGTGAGTGAGTGTGTGTGAGTGTGTGAGTGAGTGAGAGAGTGAGTGTTTGAGTGTGTGTGAGAGTGAGTGAGTGTGAGTGTGTGAGTGAGTGAGTGAGTGAGAGTGAGTGAGCGAGTGAGTGAATCTGAGTGAGTGTGTGATTGAGTGAGCGAGTGTGTGAGTGAGTGTGCGAGTGTGTGAGTGAGTGTGTGAGAGAGTGAGTGAGTGTGAGTGAGTCTGTGAGTGTGTGAGTGAGTGTGTGAGAGAGTGAGTGTGAGTGAGTGAGTGAGAGTGAGTGAGTAAGTGAGTGAATCTGAGTGAGTGAGTGTGTGAATGAGTGAATGTGAGTGAGTGAGTGAGTGAATGAGTGAGTGAGTGTGTGAGTGAATGAGTGAGTGTGAGTGAGTGAGTGAATGAGTGAGTGAGTGTGAGTGAGTGAGTGTGTGAGTGAGTGAGTGAATGAGTGAGTGAGTGTGTGAGTGAGTGTGAGTGAGTGAGTGGAGTGTGAGAGTGAGTGAGTGTGAATGTGTGAGTGAGTGAGTGTGAGTGAGTGAGTGAGTTTGTGAGTGAGTGAGTGAGTGTGAGTGTGTGAGTGTTTCAGTGTGAGTGTCAGTGAGTGAGTGAGTGAGAGTGCGAGTGAGTGAGTGAGTGTGAGTGTGAGTGAGTGAGTTAGTGTGAGTGAGTGAGTGAGAGTGTGTGAGTGAGTGAGTGAGTGTGAGTGAGTGAGTGAGTGAGTGTGAGTGAGTGAGTGTGAGTGTGTCAGTGAGTGAATGAATGAATGAGTGAGTGAGAGTGAGTGAGTGAATGTGAGTGAGTGAGTGAGTGAGTGAGTGTGAGTGAGTGAGTGAGTGAATGAGAGAGTGAGTTTGTGAGTGAGTGAGTGAATGTGTGAGTGTGTGAGTGTGTGAGTGAGTGAGCGGAGTGTGAGAGTGAGTGAGTGAGTGTGAGTGTGTGAGTGAGTGTGAGTTTGTGAGTGAGTGAGTGTGTGGGAGTGAGTGAGTGTGTGAGTGTGTGAGTGAGTGAGTGAGTGAGTGAGAGTGAGTGAGTGAGAGTGAACCTGAGAGAGTGAGTGAATGTGAGTGAGTGAGTGAGTGAGAGTGAGTGAGTGTGTGTGTGAGTGAGTGAGTGAGTGTGAGTGAGTGAATGTGAGTGAGTGAGTGTGAGTGAGTGTGAGTGAGTGAGAGTGTTTGAGTGTGTGTGTGAGTGAGTGTGTGTGAATGTGAGTGAGTGTGAGTGAGTGAGTGTGTGAGTGAGAGTGAGTGAGTGAGTGAGTGAATCTGAGTGAGTGTGTGAGTGAGTGAGTGTGAGTGTGTGTGTGAGTGAGTGAGTGTGAGTGTGAGTGAGTGAGTGAGTGTTAGTGAATGAATGTGAGTGAGTGAGTGAGTGTGTGAGTGAGTGTGTGAGTGTGCGAGTGAGTGAGTGAGTGAGTGTGAGTGAGTGCGAGTGTGTGGGAGTGAGTGAGTGTGTGAGTGTGTGAGTGAGAGAGTGAAAGTGAGTGTGTGTGTGAGTGAGTGTTTGAGTGTGTGTGTGAGTGAATGAGTGTGAGTGTGTGAGTGAGTGTGTGAGTGAGTGTGTGACAGAGTGAGTGAGTGAGTGTGAGTGAGTGAGGTGTGAGTGTGTGAGTGAGTGAGTGAGTGAGAGTGAGTGAGTAAGTGAGTGAACCTGAGTGAGTGAGTGAGTGAGTGAGTGAATGTGAGTGAGTGTGTGAGTGAGTGAGTGGGTGAGTGAGTGTGAGTGAGTGAGTGTGAGTGTGTCAGTGAGTGAGTGAGTGAATGTGAGTGAGTGAGAGTGAGTGAGTGAATGTGAGTGAGTGAGTGAGTGTGATTGAGTGAGTGAGTGAATGTGAGAGAGTGAGTTTGTGAGTGAGTGAGTGAATGTGTGAGTGTGTGAGTGAGTGTGTGAGTGAGGGTGAGTGAGTGAGTGGAGTGTGAGAGTGAGTGAGTGTGAGTGTGTGAGTGAGTGAGTATGTGAGTGAGTGAGAGTGCGAGTGAGTGAGTATGAGTGTGAGTGAGTGAGTGAGTGAGTGTGAGTGAGTGAGTGTGAGTGTGTGAGTGA
>NC_140991.1:48579002-48584002 GCF_052327205.1 Somniosus microcephalus | reverse complement strand
GTGAGTGAATGTGTGTGAGTGTGTGAGTGAGTGAGTGAGTGAGTTTGTGAGTGAGTGAGTGAATGTGTGAGTGAGTGTGAGAGTGAGTGAGTGAGTGAGTGTGAGTGTGAGTGAGTGAGTGAGTGAGTGTGAGTGTGAGTGTGAGTGTGAGTGAGTGAGTGAGTGTGAGTGATTGAATGTGAGTGAGTGAGTGTGAGTGAGTGAATGAATGTGAGTGAGTGAGTGTGTGAGTGAGTGTGTGAGTGTGTGTGCGAGCGAGTGAGTGTGAGAGTGAGTGAGTGAGTGGGTGTGTGGGAGTGAGTGAGTGTGTGAGTGTGAGTGAGTGAGTGAGTGTGAGTTTGAGTGAGTGAGTGAATGTGAGTGTATGTGTGAGTGAGTGTTTGAGTGTGTGTGTGAGTGAGTGAGTGTGAGTGTGTGAGTGAGTGAGTGAGTGAGTGTGAGTGAGTGAGTGTGAGTGTGTGAGAGAGTCAGTGAGAGTGAGTGAGTAAGTGAGTGAATCTGAGTGAGTGTGCGAGTGAGTGAATGTGAGTGAGTGTGAGTGAGTGAGTGAGTGAGTGAATGTGAGTGTGTGTGAGAGAGTGAGTGAGTGAGTGTCTGAGTGAGTGAGTGTGAGTGAGTGAGTGAGTGAGTGTGAGTGTGTGAGGGAGTGAGTGAATGTGAGTGTGTGTGAGTGAGTGAGTGAGTGAGTGTCTGAGTGAGTGAGAGTGAGTGAGTGAGTGAGTGAGTGTGAGTGAGTGAGTGAGTGTGAGTGAGTGAGTGGAGTGTGAGAGTGAGTGAGTGTGAGTGAGTGAGTGAGTGAGTGTGTGTGAGTGAGTGAGTGTGTGAGTGTGTGAGTGAGTGGGTTTGTGAGTGAGTGAGTGAGTGAGTGAGAGTGTGGGAGTGCGTCAGTGTGAGTTTCAGTGAGTGAGTGTGAGTGTGTGAGTGTGTGAGTGAGTGTGAGTGAGAGCGTGAGTGAGTGAGTGAGTCTGAGTGTGAGTGAGTGAGTGAGTGTGAGTGAGTGTGAGTGTGAGTGAGTGAGTATGTGAATGAGTGAGTGAGTGTGTGGGAGTGAGTGAGTGTGTGAGTGAGTGTGAGTGTGTGGGTGAGTGAGTGAGTGAGTGTGAGTGAGTGAGTGAGTGAGTGTGAGCGAGTAAGTGAGTGAGTGAGTGAGAGTGAGTGAGTAAGTGAGTGAGTGAGTGTGAGTGAGTGAGAGTGAGTGAGTGAAGGTGAGTGTGTGAGTGAGTGAATGTGTGTGAGTGTGTGAGTGAGTGAGTGAGTGAGTTTGTGAGTGAGTGAGTGAATGTGTGAGTGTGTGAGTGAGTGAGTGAGTGAGTGAGTGGAGTGTGAGAGTGAGTGAGTGAGTGAGTGTGTGTGAGTGTCAGTGTGAGTGTGTGAGTGAGTGAGTGAGTGTGTGGGAGTGAGTGAGTGAGTGTGAGTGTGTGAGGGTGTGAGTGAGTGAGTGAGTGAATGTGAGTGAGTGTGAGTTTGAGTGAGTGAGTGAATGTGAGTGTGTGTGTGAGTGAGTGAGTGAGTGTGAGAGAGTGAGTGAGTGTGTGAGTGTGTGAGTGAGTGTGAGTGAGTGAATGAGAGTGATTGAGTGTGTGTGTGAGTGAGTGTGAGTGTGTGGGTGAGTGAGTGAGTGAGTGTGAGTGTGAGAGTGAGTGAGTGAGTGAGAGTGAGTGAGTAAGTGAGTGAGTGAGTGAGAGTGAGTAAGTAAGTGAGTGAGTGAGTGTGAGTGAGTGAGAGTGAGTGAGTGAATGTGAGTGTGTGAGTGAGTGAATGTGTGTGAGTGTGTGAGTGAGTGAGTGAGTGAGTGAGTTTGTGAGTGAGTGAGTGAATGTGTGAGTGTGTGAGTGAGTGAGTGAGTGGAGTGTGAGAGTGAGTGAGTGAGTGTGTGTGAGTGTGAGTGTGAGTGTGTGAGTGAGTGAGTGAGTGTGAGTGAGTGAGTGAGTGTGAGTGAGTGTGTGAGTGAGTGAGTTTGTGAGTGAGTGAATGAGTGTGAGTGTGTGAGTGTGTCAGTGTGAGTGTCAGTGAGTGAGTGAGAGTATGTGAGTGTGTGAGTGAGTGAGTGAGTGAGAGTGCGAGTGAGTGAGTGACTGTGTGAGTGAGTGTGTGTGTGGGAGTGAGTGAGTGAGTGTGAGTGTGAGAGTGACTGAGTGAATGTGAGTGAGTGTGAGTTTCAGTGAGTGAGTGAATCTGAGTGAGTGAGTGAGTGAGTGAATGTGAGTGAGTGAGTGAGTGAGTGAATGAGTGAGTGAGTGTGAGAGTGAGTGAGTGAGTGAGTGTGAGTGAGTGAGTGAGTGTGTGAGTGAGTGAGTGTGTGGGAGTGAATGAGTGTGTGAGTGTGTGAGTGAGTGAGAGTTTGAGTGAGTGAATGTGAGTGTGTGTGTGTGAGTGAGTGAGTGAGTGTTTCAGTGTGTGAGTGAGAGAGTGAGTGAGTGTGAGTGTGAGTGAGTGAGTGAGTGTGAGTGAGTGAGAGTGAGTGAGTGAGTGAGTGAGAGTGAGTGAGTGAATGAGTGAGTGAGTGTGTGAGTGAGTGAGTGAATGAGTGAGTGAGTGAGTGAGTGTGAGAGAGTGAGTGTGAGTGTGTCAGTGAGTGAGTGAGTGAATGTGAGTGAGTGAGAGTGAGTGAATGTGAGTGAGTGAGTGAGTGAGTGAGTGAATGAGTGAGTGAGTGAGTGTGAGTGAGTGAGTGAGTGAGTGTGTGAGTGAGTGTGAGTGAGTGTGTGGAGTTTGAGAGTGTGAGTGTGTGAGTGAGTGAGTATGTGAGTGAGTGAGAGTGCGAGTGAGTGAGTGAGTATGAGTGTGAGTGAGAGTGCGAGTGAGTGAGTGAGTGAGTGAGTGTGAGTGTGTGAGTGAGTGTTTGAGTGTGTGAGTGAGTGAGTGAGTGAGTGTGAGTGTGTGAGTGAGTGAGTGTGAGTGAGTGAGTGAGTGAGAGTGAGTGAGTGTGAGTGTGTGAGTGAGTGAGTGAGAGTATGTGAGTGAGTGAGTGTGAGTGTGAGTGAGTGAGTGAGTGTGAGTGTGTGAGTGAGTGAGAGAGTGAGTGAGAGTATGAGTGAGTGAGTGAGTGAGTAAGTGTGAGTGAGAGAGTGTGTGAGTGTGTGAGTGTGTGAGTGAGTGAGTGAGTGAATGTGAGTGAGTGTGAGTTTGAGTGAGTGAGTGAATGTGAGTGTGTGTGTGAGTGAGTGTGTGAGTGTGTGAGTGAATGAGTGAGTGAGTGAGTGAGTGTGTGAGTGAGTGTGTGAGTGAGTGAGTGAGTGTGAATGAGTGAGCGTGAGTGTGTGCGTGAGTGAGTGAGTGTGCGAGTGAGTGAGTGAGTGTGAGTGAGTGAATGTGAGTGAGTGAGTGTGAGTGAGTGAGTGAATGTGAGTGAGTGATTGAGTGAGTGAGTGAATGTGAGTGAGTGAGTGAGTGAATGTGAGTGAGTGAGTGAATGTTAGTGAGTGAGTGAGTGAATGTGAGTGAGTGAGTTTGTGAGTGAGTGAGTGAATGGGTGAGTGTGTGAGTGAATGAGTGTGAGTGAGAGAGTGAGTAAGTGAGTGGAGTGTGAGAGTGAGTGAGTGATTGTGAGTGTTTGAGTGAGTGAGTGTGAGTGTGTGAGTGATTGAGTGAGTGTGTGAGTGAGTGTGTGAGTGCATTTGTGAGTGAGTGAGTGAGTGTGAGTGTGTGAGTGAGTGACTGAGGGAGAGTGTTTGAGTGAGTGTGAGTGTGAGTGTGTGAATTGAGTGAGTGAGTGAATGTGAGTGAGTGTGAGTTTGAGTGAGTGAGTGAATGTGAGTGTGTGTGTGTGAATGAGTGAGTGAGTGAGTGTGAGTGAGTGAGTGTGAGTGAGTGAGTGAGTGAATCTGAGTGAGTGAGTGTGAGTGAGTGAGTGAGTGAGTGAATGAGTGAGTGAGTGTGAGTGTGTGAGTGAGTGTGTGATTGAGTGAGAGTGTGAGTGAGTGAGTGAGTGTGTGTGTGAGTGTGTGAGTGAGTGAGTGAGTGAGTGTGTGGGAGTGTGTGAGTGTGTGTGTGTGAGTGAGTGAGTGAGTGAATGTGAGTGAGTGTGAGTTTGAGTGAGTGAGTGAATGTGAGTGTGTGTGTGTGAGTGAGTGAGAGTGAGTGAGTGAGAGTGAGGGAGTGAGTGAGTGAATCTGAGTGAGTGAGTGTGGGTGAGTGAGTGAGTGAGTGATTGAATGAGTGAGTGAGTGAGTGAGTGTGAGTGTGTGAGTGAGTGAGTGTGTGAGTGAGTGAGTGTGTGAGTGAGTGAGTGAGTGTCTGTGTGAGTGTGTGAGTGAGTGAGTGAGTGAGTGTGTGGGAGTGAGTGAGTGTGTGAGTGTGTGAGTGTGTGAGTGAGTGAGTGAATGTGAGTGAGTGTGAGTTTGAGTGAGTGAGTGAATGTGAGTGTGTGTGTGAGTGAGTGTTTCAGTGTGCGTGTGAGTGAGTGAGTGTGAGTGTGTGAGTGAGTGAGTGTGAGTGAGTGAGTGTGAGTGAGTGAGTAAGTGAGTGAATCTGATTGAGTGAGTGAGTGAGTGAGTGAATGTGAGTGAGTGAGTGAGTGAGATTGAGTAAGTGAGTGAGTGTGAGTGTGTGAGTGAGTGAGTGAGTGTGAGTGAGTGAGTGTGTGAGTGAGTGAGTGAATGTGAGCGAGTGTGAGTTTGAGTGAGTGAGTGAATGTGAGTGTGTGTGTGAGTGAGTGTTTCAGTGTGTGTGTGAGTGAGTGAGTGTGAGTGTGTGAGTGAGTGAGTGTGAGTGAGTGAGTGTGAGTGAGTGAGTAAGTGAGTGAATCTGATTGAGTGAGTGAGTGAGTGAGTGAATGTGAGTGAGTGAGTGAGATTGAGTAAGTGAGTGAGTGTGAGTGTGTGAGTGAGTGAGTGAGTGTGAGTGAGTGAGTGTGTGAGTGAGTGAGTGAGTGTGAGTGAGTGAGAGTGAGTGAGTGGAGTGTGAGAGTGTGAGTGAGTGTGAGTGTGTGAGTGAGTGAGTGTGAGTATGTGAGTGAGTGAGTGTGAGTGTGAGTGAGTGAGTGAGTGTGAGTGTGTGAG
>NC_140991.1:48531502-48574002 GCF_052327205.1 Somniosus microcephalus | reverse complement strand
AGTGAGTGAGTGTGAGTGAGTGAGTGAGTGAATCTGAGTGAGTGAGTGTGAGTGAGTGAGTGAGTGAGTGAATGAGTGAGTGAGTGTGAGTGTGTGAGTGAGTGTGTGATTGAGTGAGAGTGTGAGTGAGTGAGTGAGTGTGTGTGTGAGTGTGTGAGTGAGTGAGTGAGTGAGTGTGTGGGAGTGTGTGAGTGTGTGTGTGTGAGTGAGTGAGTGAGTGAATGTGAGTGAGTGTGAGTTTGAGTGAGTGAGTGAATGTGAGTGTGTGTGTGTGAGTGAGTGAGAGTGAGTGAGTGAGAGTGAGGGAGTGAGTGAGTGAATCTGAGTGAGTGAGTGTGGGTGAGTGAGTGAGTGAGTGATTGAATGAGTGAGTGAGTGAGTGAGTGTGAGTGTGTGAGTGAGTGAGTGTGTGAGTGAGTGAGAGTGTGAGTGAGTGAGTGAGTGTCTGTGTGAGTGTGTGAGTGAGTGAGTGAGTGAGTGTGTGGGAGTGAGTGAGTGTGTGAGTGTGTGAGTGTGTGAGTGAGTGAGTGAATGTGAGTGAGTGTGAGTTTGAGTGAGTGAGTGAATGTGAGTGTGTGTGTGAGTGAGTGTTTCAGTGTGTGTGTGAGTGAGTGAGTGTGAGTGTGTGAGTGAGTGAGTGTGAGTGAGTGAGTGTGAGTGAGTGAGTAAGTGAGTGAATCTGATTGAGTGAGTGAGTGAGTGAGTGAGTGAATGTGAGTGAGTGAGTGAGTGAGATTGAGTAAGTGAGTGAGTGTGAGTGTGTGAGTGAGTGAGTGAGTGTGAGTGAGTGAGTGTGTGAGTGAGTGAGTGAATGTGAGCGAGTGTGAGTTTGAGTGAGTGAGTGAATGTGAGTGTGTGTGTGAGTGAGTGTTTCAGTGTGTGTGTGAGTGAGTGAGTGTGAGTGTGTGAGTGAGTGAGTGTGAGTGAGTGAGTGTGAGTGAGTGAGTAAGTGAGTGAATCTGATTGAGTGAGTGAGTGAGTGAGTGAATGTGAGTGAGTGAGTGAGATTGAGTAAGTGAGTGAGTGTGAGTGTGTGAGTGAGTGAGTGAGTGTGAGTGAGTGAGTGTGTGAGTGAGTGAGTGAGTGTGAGTGAGTGAGAGTGAGTGAGTGGAGTGTGAGAGTGTGAGTGAGTGTGAGTGTGTGAGTGAGTGAGTGTGAGTATGTGAGTGAGTGAGTGTGAGTGTGAGTGAGTGAGTGAGTGTGAGTGTGTGAGTGAGTGAGAGAGTGAGTGAGAGTATGAGTGAGTGAGTGAGTGAGTAAGTGTGAGTGAGAGAGTGTATGAGTGTGTGAGTGTGTGAGTGAGTGTGAGTTTGAGTGAGTCAGTGAATGTGAGTGTATGTGTGAGTGAGTGAGTGTGAGTGTGTGAGTGAGTGAGTGTGTGA
Source organism: Somniosus microcephalus (assembly GCF_052327205.1). NCBI lineage: Eukaryota > Metazoa > Chordata > Chondrichthyes > Squaliformes > Somniosidae > Somniosus > Somniosus microcephalus. Next base: position 48,572,620 of record NC_140991.1, on the reverse strand, counting down.
GTGAGTGTGTGAGTGAGTGAGTGTGAATGAGTGAGTGTGAGTGTGTGCGTGAGTGAGTGAGTGTGCGAGTGAGTGAGTGAGTGTGAGTCAGTGAATGTGAGTGAGTGAGTGTGAGTGTGTGAATGAATGTGAGTGAGTGAGTGTGAGTGAATGTGAGTGAGTGTGAGTTTGAGTGAGTGAGTGAATGTGAGTGTGTGTGTGAGTGAGTGTTTGAGTGTATGTGTGAGTGTGTGAGTGAGTGAATTTGTGTGAGTGTGTGAGTGAGTGAGTGAGTGAATGAGTGAGAGTGTGAGTGAGTGAGTGAGTGAGTGTGAGTGTGTGAGTGAGTGAGTGTGAGTGTGAGTGAGTGAGTGTGAGTGAGTGAGAGTGAGTGAGTGAATGTGAGTGAGTGAGTGTGAGTGAGTGAGTGAATGTGAGTGAGTGAGTGTGAGTGAGTGAGTGAATGTGAGTGAGTGAGTGAGTGAGTGTGAGTGAGTGAGTGAGTGAATGTGAGTGAGTGAATGTGAGTGAGTGAGTTTGTGAGTGAGTGAGTGAATGGGTGAGTGTGAGTGTGTGAGTGAGTGAGTGAGTGAATGTGAGTGAGTGTGAGTTTGAGTGAGTGAGTGAATGTGAGTGTGTGTGTCAGTGTGTGTTTCAGTGTGTGTGTGAGTGAGTGAGTGTGAGTGTGTGAGTGAGTGAGTGTGAGTGAGTGAGTGAGAGTGAGTGAGTAAGTGAGTGAATCTGAGTGAGTGAGTGAGTGAGTGAATGTGAGTGAGTGAGTGAGTGAGAGTGAGTGAGTGAGTGAGTGTGAGTGTGTGAGCGAGTGAGTGAGTGTGAGTGAGTGAGTGTGAGTGTGTGAGTGAGTGAGTGAGTGAATGTGAGTGAGTGAGAGTGAGTGAGTGAATGTGAGTGAATCAGTGTGTGAGTGAGTGAGTGAATGTGAGTGAGTGTGTGAGTGAGTGAGTGAGTGTGAGTGAGTGAGTGTGTCAGTGAGTGAGTGAATGAATGTGAGTGAGTGAGTGTGAGTGAGTGAATGTGAGTGAGTGAGTGAGTGAGTGTGAGTGAGTGAGTGAGTGAATGAGAGAGAGTGAGTTTGTGAGTGAGTGAGTGAATGTGTGAGTGTGGGAGTGTGTGAGTGAGTGAGTGGAGTGTGAGAGTGAGTGAGTGAATGTGAGTGTGTGAGTGAGTGTGAGTTTGTGAGTGAGTGAGTGTGTGGGAGTGAGTGAGTGTGTGAGTGAGTGAGTGAGTGAGTGAGAGTGAGTGAGTGAGTGAGTGAACCTGAGAGAGTGAGTGAATGTGAGTGAGTGAGTGAGTGAGAGTGAGTGAGTGTGAGTGTGTGTGTGAGTGAGTGAGTGTGAGTGAGTGAATGTGAGTGAGTGAGTGTGAGTGAGTGAGTGTGAGTGAGTGAGAGTGTTAGAGTGTGTGTGTGAGTGAGTGTGTGTGAGTGTGAGTGAGTGTGAGTGAGTGAGTGTGTGAGTGAGAGTGAGTGAGTGAGTGAGTGAATCTGAGTAAGTGTGTGAGTGAGTGAGTGTGAGTGTGTGTGTGTGAGTGAGTGTGAGTGTGAGTGAGTGAGTGAGTGTTAGTGAATGAATGTGAGTGTGTGAGTGAGTGTGTGAGTGTGCGAGTGAGTGAGTGAGTGAGTGTGAGTGAGTGAGTGAGTGTGTGGGAGTGAGTGAGTGCGTGAGTGTGTGAGTGTGTGAGTGAGTGAGTGAATGTGAGTGTGTGTGTGAGTGAGTGTTTGAGTGTGTGTGTGAGTGAATGAGTGTGAGTGTGTGAGTGAGTGTGAGTGAGTGTGTGAGAGAGTGAGTGAGTGAGTGTGAGTGAGTGAGGAGTGAGTGTGTGAGTGAGTGAGTGAGTGAGAGTGAGTGAGTAAGTGAGTGAATCTGAGTGAGTGAGTGTGTGAGTGAGTGAATGTGAGTGAGTGTGTGAGTGAGTGAGTGTGAGTGAGTGAGTGTGAGTGTGTCAGTGAGTGAGTGAGTGAATGTGAGTGAGTGAGAGTGAGTGAGTGAATGTGAGTGAGTGAGTGAGTGAGTGTGAGTGAGTGAGTGAGTGAATGTGAGAGAGTGAGTTTGAGTGAGTGAGTGAGTGAATGTGTGAGTGTGTGAGTGAGTGAGTGTGTGAGTGAGGGTGAGTGATGAGTGGAGTGTGAGAGTGAGTGAGTGTGAGTGTGTGAGTGAGTGAGTATGTGAGTGAGGGAGAGTGCGAGTGAGTGAGTGAGTATGAGTGTGAGTGAGTGAGTGAGTGAGTGAGTGTGAGTGAGTGAGTGTGAGTGTGTGAGTGAGTGAGTGTGAGTGAGTGAGTTTGTGGGAGTGAGTGAGTGTGTGAGTGTGTGAGTGAGTGAGAGTTTGAGTGAGTGAATGTGAGTGTGTGTGTGTGAGTGAGTGAGTGAGTGAGTGTTTGAGTGTGTGAGTGAGTGAGTGTGAGTGTGAGTGAGTGAGTGAGTGAGTGTGAGTGAGTGAGTGAGAGTGAGTGAGTGAGTGTGAGTGAGTGAGTGAGTGTGAGTGTGAGAGTGAGTGAGTATGTGAGTGAGTGTGTGAGTGAGTAAGTATGTGAGTGAGTGAGTGAGTGTGAGTGTGTGAGTGTTTCAGTGTGAGTGTCAGTGAGTGAGTGTGAGTGTGTGAGTGTGTGAGTGAGTGAGTGAGAGTGCGAGTGAGTGAGTGAGTGTGAGTGTGAGTGAGTGAGTGTGAGTGAGTGAGTGTGAGTGAGTGTGTGAGTGAGTGAGTGAGTGTGTGGGAGTGAGTGAGTGTGTGAGTGTGAGTGAGTGCGTGTGAGTGTGTGAGTGAGTGAGTGTGAGTATGTGAGTGAGTGAGTGTGAGTGTGAGTGAGTGAGTGAGTGTGAGTGTGTGAGTGAGTGAGAGAGTGAGTGAGAGTTTGAGTGAGTGAGTGAGTGAGTAAGTGTGAGTGAGAGAGTGTATGAGTGTGTGAGTGTGTGAGTGAGTGTGAGTTTGAGTGAGTCAGTGAATGTGAGTGTATGTGTGAGTGAGTGAGTGTGAGTGTGTGAGTGAGTGAGTGAGTGAGTGTGTGAGTGAGTGTGTGAGTGAGTGAGTGTGAATGAGTGAGTGTGAGTGTGTGCATGAGTGAGTGAGTGTGCGAGTGAGTGAGTGAGTGTGAGTCAGTGAATGTGAGTGAGTGAGTGTGAGTGTGTGAATGAATGTGAGTGAGTGAGTGTGAGTGAATGTGAGTGAGTGTGAGTTTGAGTGAGTGAGTGAATGTGAGTGTGTGTGTGAGTGAGTGTTTGAGTGTATGTGTGAGTGTGTGAGTGAGTGAATTTGTGTGAGTGTGTGAGTGAGTGAGTGAGTGAATGAGTGAGAGTGTGAGTGAGTGAGTGAGTGAGTGAGTGTGAGTGTGTGAGTGAGTGAGTGTGAGTGTGAGTGAGTGAGTGTGAGTGAGTGAGAGTGAGTGAGTGAATGTGAGTGAGTGAGTGTGAGTGAGTGAGTGAATGTGAGTGAGTGAGTGTGAGTGAGTGAGTGAATGTGAGTGAGTGAGTGAGTGAGTGTGAGTGAGTGAGTGAGTGAATGTGAGTGAGTGAATGTGAGTGAGTGAGTTTGTGAGTGAGTGAGTGAATGGGTGAGTGTGAGTGTGTGAGTGAGTGAGTGAGTGAATGTGAGTGAGTGTGAGTTTGAGTGAGTGAGTGAATGTGAGTGTGTGTGTGAGTGAGTGTTTCAGTGTGTGTGTGAGTGAGTGAGTGTGAGTGTGTGAGTGAGTGAGTGTGAGTGAGTGAGTGAGAGTGAGTGAGTAAGTGAGTGAATCTGAGTGAGTGAGTGAGTGAGTGAATGTGAGTGAGTGAGTGAGTGAGAGTGAGTGAGTGAGTGAGTGTGAGTGTGTGAGCGAGTGAGTGAGTGTGAGTGAGTGAGTGTGAGTGTGTGAGTGAGTGAGTGAGTGAATGTGAGTGAGTGAGAGTGAGTGAGTGAATGTGAGTGAATCAGTGTGTGAGTGAGTGAGTGAATGTGAGTGAGTGTGTGAGTGAGTGAGTGAGTGTGAGTGAGTGAGTGTGTCAGTGAGTGAGTGAATGAATGTGAGTGAGTGAGAGTGAGTGAGTGAATGTGAGTGAGTGAGTGAGTGAGTGTGAGTGAGTGAATGAGAGAGAGTGAGTTTGTGAGTGAGTGAGTGAATGTGTGAGTGTGGGAGTGTGTGAGTGAGTGAGTGGAGTGTGAGAGTGAGTGAGTGAATGTGAGTGTGTGAGTGAGTGTGAGTTTGTGAGTGAGTGAGTGTGTGGGAGTGAGTGAGTGTGTGAGTGAGTGAGTGAGTGAGTGAGAGTGAGTGAGTGAGTGAGTGAACCTGAGAGAGTGAGTGAATGTGAGTGAGTGAGTGAGTGAGAGTGAGTGAGTGTGAGTGTGTGTGTGAGTGAGTGAGTGTGAGTGAGTGAATGTGAGTGAGTGAGTGTGAGTGAGTGAGTGTGAGTGAGTGAGAGTGTTAGAGTGTGTGTGTGAGTGAGTGTGTGTGAGTGTGAGTGAGTGTGAGTGAGTGAGTGTGTGAGTGAGAGTGAGTGAGTGAGTGAGTGAATCTGAGTAAGTGTGTGAGTGAGTGAGTGTGAGTGTGTGTGTGTGAGTGAGTGTGAGTGTGAGTGAGTGAGTGAGTGTTAGTGAATGAATGTGAGTGTGTGAGTGAGTGTGTGAGTGTGCGAGTGAGTGAGTGAGTGAGTGTGAGTGAGTGAGTGAGTGTGTGGGAGTGAGTGAGTGCGTGAGTGTGTGAGTGTGTGAGTGAGTGAGTGAATGTGAGTGTGTGTGTGAGTGAGTGTTTGAGTGTGTGTGTGAGTGAATGAGTGTGAGTGTGTGAGTGAGTGTGAGTGAGTGTGTGAGAGAGTGAGTGAGTGAGTGTGAGTGAGTGAGGAGTGAGTGTGTGAGTGAGTGAGTGAGTGAGAGTGAGTGAGTAAGTGAGTGAATCTGAGTGAGTGAGTGTGTGAGTGAGTGAATGTGAGTGAGTGTGTGAGTGAGTGAGTGAGTGAGTGAGTGTGAGTGAGTGAGTGTGAGTGTGTCAGTGAGTGAGTGAGTGAATGTGAGTGAGTGAGAGTGAGTGAGTGAATGTGAGTGAGTGAGTGAGTGAGTGTGAGTGAGTGAGTGAGTGAATGTGAGAGAGTGAGTTTGAGTGAGTGAGTGAGTGAATGTGTGAGTGTGTGAGTGAGTGAGTGTGTGAGTGAGGGTGAGTGATGAGTGGAGTGTGAGAGTGAGTGAGTGTGAGTGTGTGAGTGAGTGAGTATGTGAGTGAGGGAGAGTGCGAGTGAGTGAGTGAGTATGAGTGTGAGTGAGTGAGTGAGTGAGTGAGTGTGAGTGAGTGAGTGTGAGTGTGTGAGTGAGTGAGTGTGAGTGAGTGAGTTTGTGGGAGTGAGTGAGTGTGTGAGTGTGTGAGTGAGTGAGAGTTTGAGTGAGTGAATGTGAGTGTGTGTGTGTGAGTGAGTGAGTGAGTGAGTGTTTGAGTGTGTGAGTGAGTGAGTGTGAGTGTGAGTGAGTGAGTGAGTGAGTGTGAGTGAGTGAGTGAGAGTGAGTGAGTGAGTGTGAGTGAGTGAGTGAGTGTGAGTGTGAGAGTGAGTGAGTATGTGAGTGAGTGTGTGAGTGAGTAAGTATGTGAGTGAGTGAGTGAGTGTGAGTGTGTGAGTGTTTCAGTGTGAGTGTCAGTGAGTGAGTGTGAGTGTGTGAGTGTGTGTGAGTGAGTGAGAGTGCGAGTGAGTGAGTGAGTGTGAGTGTGAGTGAGTGAGTGTGAGTGAGTGAGTGTGAGTGAGTGTGTGAGTGAGTGAGTGAGTGTGTGGGAGTGAGTGAGTGTGTGAGTGTGAGTGAGTGAGTGTGAGTGAGTGAGTTTGAGTGAGTGAATGTGAGTGTGAGTGTGTGAGTGTTTGAGTGTGTGTGAGTGAGTGAGAGTGTTTGAGTGTGTGTGTGAGTGAGTGAGTGAGTGTGTGTGAGTGAGTGAGTGTGAGTGATTGGGAGTGTGTGAGTGAGTGTGTGAGTGAGTGAGTGTGAGTGAGTGAGTGTGAGTGTGTGAGTGAGTGAGTGAGTCAGTGAGTGTGTGAGTGAGTGAGTGAGTGAATGTGAGTGAGTGTGAGTGAGTGAGTGAGTGTGTGTGAGTGTGTGAGTGAGTGAGAGAGTGAGTGTTTGAGTGCGTGTGTGAGTGAGTGAGTGTGAGTGTGAGTGAGTGAGTGAGTGAGAGTGAGTGAGCGAGTGAGTGAATCTGAGTGAGTGTGTGATTGAGTGAGCGAGTGTGTGAGTGAGTGTGTGAGTGTGTGAGTGAGTGTGTGAGAGAGTGAGTGAGTGTGAGTGAGTGTGTGAGTGTGTGAGTGAGTGTGTGAGAGAGTGAGTGAGTGTGAGTGAGTGAGTGTGAGTAAGTGAGTGAATCTGAGTGAGTGAGTGTGTGAATGAGTGAATGTGAGTGAGTGTGTGAGTGAGTGAGTGAGTGAATGAGTGAGTGAGTGTGTGAGTGAATGGGTGAGTGTGAGTGAGTGAGTGAATGAGTGAGTGAGTGTGAGTGAGTGAATGTGAGTGAGTGAGTGTGAGTGAGTGAGTGTGAGTGAGTGAGAGTGTTACAGTGTGTGTGTGAGTGAGTGTGTGTGAGTGTGAGTGAGTGAGTGAGTGAGTGTGTGAGTGAGAGTGAGTGAGTGAGTGAGTGAATCTGAGTAAGTGTGTGAGTGAGTGAGTGTGAGTGTGTGTGTGAGTGTGAGTGAGTGAGTGAGTGTTAGTGAATGAATGTGAGTGAGTGAGTGAGTGTGTGAGTGTGCGAGTGAGTGAGTGAGTGAGTGTGAGTGAGTGAGTGAGTGTGTGGGAGTGAGTGAGTGTGTGAGTGTGTGAGTGTGTGAGTGAGTGAGTGAATGTGAGTGTGTGTGTGAGTGAGTGTTTGAGTGTGTGTGTGAGTGAATGAGTGTGAGTGTGTGAGTGAGTGTGAGTGAGTGTGTGAGAGAGTGAGTGAGTGAGTGTGAGTGAGTGAGGAGTGAATGTGTGAGTGAGTGAGTGAGTGAGAGTGAGTGAGTAAGTGAGTGAATCTGAGTGAGTGAGTGTGTGAGTGAGTGAATGTGAGTGAGTGTGTGAGTGAGTGAGTGAGTGAGTGTGAGTGAGTGAGTGTGAGTGTGTCAGTGAGTGAGTGAGTGAATGTGAGTGAGTGAGAGTGAGTGAGTGAATGTGAGTGAGTGAGTGAGTGTGAGTGAGTGAGTGAGTGAATGTGAGAGAGTGAGTTTGAGTGAGTGAGTGAGTGAATGTATGAGTGTGTGAGTGAGTGAGTGTGTGAGTGAGGGTGAGTGATGAGTGGAGTGTGAGAGTGAGTGAGTGTGAGTGTGTGAGTGAGTGAGTATGTGAGTGAGGGAGAGTGTGAGTGAGTGAGTGAGTATGAGTGTGAGTGAATGAGTGAGTGAGTGTGAGTGAGTGAGTGTGAGTGTGTGAGTGAGTGAGTGTGTGAGTGAGTGAGTTTGTGGGAGTGAGTGAGTGTGTGAGTGTGTGTGAGTGAGAGTTTGAGTGAGTGAATGTGAGTGTGTGTGTGAGTGAGTGAGTGAGTGAGTGTTTGAGTGTGTGAGTGAGTGAGTGTGAGTGTGAGTGAGTGAGTGAGTGAGTGTGAGTGAGTGAGTGAGAGTGAGTGAGTGAGTGTGAGTGAGTGAGTGAGTGTGAGTGTGAGAGTGAGTGAGTATGTGAGTGAGTGTGTGAGTGAGTAAGTATGTGAGTGAGTGAGTGAGTGTGAGTGTGTGAGTGTTTCAGTGTGAGTGTCAGTGAGTGAGTGTGAGTGTGAGTGTGTGAGTGAGTGAGTGAGAGTGCGAGTGAGTGAGTGAGTGTGAGTGTGAGTGAGTGAGTGTGAGTGAGTGTGAGTGAGTGTGTGAGTGAGTGAGTGTGTGGGAGTGAGTGAGTGTGTGAGTGTGAGTGAGTGAGTGTGAGTGAGTGAGTTTGAGTGAGTGAATGTGAGTGTGAGTGTGTGAGTGTTTGAGTGTGTGTGAGTGAGTGAGAGTGTTTGAGTGTGTGTGTGAGTGAGTGAGTGAGTGTGTGTGAGTGAGTGAGTGTGAGTGATTGGGAGTGTGTCAGTGAGTGTGTGAGTGAGTGAGTGTGAGTGAGTGAGTGTGAGTGTGTGAGTGAGTGAGTGAGTGAGTGTGTGAGTGAGTGAATGTGAGTGAGTGTGAGTGAGTGAGTGAGTGTGTGTGAGTTTGTGAGTGAGTGAGAGAGTGAGTGTTTGAGTGTGTGTGTGAGTGAGTGAGTGTGAGTGTGAGTGAGTGAGTGAGTGAGAGTGAGTGAGCGAGTGAGTGAATCTGAGTGAGTGTGTGATTGAGTGAGCGAGTGTGTGAGTGAGTGTGTGAGTGTGTGAGTGAGTGTGTGAGAGAGTGAGTGAGTGTGAGTGAGTGTGTGAGTGTGTGAGTGAGTGTGTGAGAGAGTGAGTGAGTGTGAGTGAGTGAGTGAGAGTGAGTAAGTGAGTGAATCTGAGTGAGTGAGTGTGTGAATGAGTGAATGTGAGTGAGTGTGTGAGTGAGTGAGTGAGTGAATGAGTGAGTGAGTGTGTGAGTGAATGAGTGAGTGTGAGTGAGTGAGTGAATGAGTGAGTGAGTGTGAGTGAGTGAGTGTGTGAGTGAGTGAGTGAATGAGTGAGTGAGTGTGTGAGTCAGTGTGAGTCAGTGAGTGGAGTGTGAGAGTGAGTGAGTGTGAATGTGTGTGTGAGTGAGTGTGAGTGAGTGAGTGAGTGAGTGAGTTTGTGAGTGAGTGAGTGAGTGAGTGTGAGTGTGTGAGTGTGCCAGTGTGAGTGTCAGTGAGTGAGTGTGAGTGTGTGAGTGTGTGAGTGAGTGAGTGAGAGTGCGAGTGAGTGAGTGAGTGTGAGTGTGAGTGAGTGAGTTAGTGTGAGTGAGTGAGTGAGAGTGTGTGAGTGAGTGAGTGAGTGTGAGTGTGTGAGTGAGAGTGAGAGTGAGTGAGTGAGTGTGTGGGAGTGAGTGAGTGTGTGAGTGTGTGAGTGAGTGAGTGAATGTGAGTGAGTGTGAGTTTGAGTGAGTGTGAATGTGTGTGAGTGAGTGAGTGAGTGTGAGAGTGAGTGTGTGAGTGTGTGTGAGTGAGTGAGTGAGTGTTTGAGTGTGTGTGTGAGTGAGTGAGTGTGAGTGTGTGTGAGTGTGTGAGTGAGTGAGTGTGAGTGTGTGAGTGAGTGAGTGAGTGAGAGTGAGTGTGAGGGAGTGAGTGAGTGAGTGTGAGTGTGAGGGAGTGAGTGAGTGTCAGTGAGTGAGTGAGAGTGAGTGAGTGAGTGAGTGTGATTGAGTGAGCGAGTGTGTGAGTGAGTGTGTGAGTGTGTGAGTGAGTGAGTGTGAGTGTGAGGGAGTGAGTGAGTGAGTGTGAGTGTGAGGGAGTGAGTGAGTGTCAGTGAATGAGTGAGAGTGAGTGAGTGAGTGAGTGTGAGTGAGTGAGTGAATGTGATTGAGTGAGAGTGAGTGAGTGAATGTGAGTGAGTGTGAGTGTGTGAGGGAGTGAGTGAATGTGAGTGTGTGTGTGTGACTGAGTGAGTGTGAGTGAGTTTGAGTGAGTGAGTGTGAGTGAGTGTGTGAGTTTGTGCGTGAGTGAGTGAGTGAGTGTGCGTGAGTGAGTGAGTGTGTGAGTGAGTGTGAGTGAGTGAGAGTGAGTGAGTAGAGTGTGAGAGTGAGTGAGTGAGTGTGAGTGTGTGAGTGAGTGAGTGTGAGTATGTGAGTGAGTGAGTGTGAGTGTGAGTGAGTGAGTGAGAGTGTAAGTATGAGTGAGAGAGTGTGTGAGTGTGTGAGTGTGTGAGTGAGTGAGTGAGTAAATGTGAGTGAATGTGAGTTTGAGTGAGTGAGTGAATGTGAGTGTGTGTGTGAGTGAGTGCGTGTGTGAGTGTGTGAGTGAGTGAGTGAGTGAGTGTGTGAGTGAGTGTGTGAGTGAGTGAGTGAGTGTGAATGAGTGAGTGTGAGTGTGTGTGTGAGTGAGAGAGTGTGCGAGTGAGTGAGTGAGTGTGAGTGAGTGAATGGAAGTGAGTGAGTGTGAGCGTGTGAATGAATGTGAGTGAGTGAGTGTGAGTGAATGTGAGTGAGTGTGAGTTTGAGTGAGTGAGTGAATGTGAGTGTGTGTGTGAGTGAGTGTTTGAGTGTGTGTGTGAGTGTGTGAGTGAATGAATGTGTGTGAGTGTGTGTGAGTGAGTGAGTGAGTGAATTAGTGAGAGTGTGAGTGAGTGAGTGAGTGTGAGTGTGTGAGTGAGTGAGTGAGTGAGTGTGAGTGTGTGAGTGAGTGTGAGTGATTGAGAGTGAGTGAGTGAATGTGAGTGAGTGAGTGTGAGTGAGTGAGTGAATGTGAGTGAGTGAGTGTGAGTGAGTGAGTGAATGTGAGTGAGTGAGTGAATGTGAGTGAGTGATTGAGTGAGTGAGTGAATGTGAGTGAGTGAGTGAGTGTGAGTGAGTGAGTGAATGTGAGTGAGTGTGAGTGTGTGAGGGAGTGAGTGAATGTGAGTGTGTGTGTGTGACTGAGTGAGTGTGAGTGAGTTTGAGTGAGTGAGTGTGAGTGTGTGAGTTTGTGCGTGAGTGAGTGAGTGAGTGTGCGTGAGTGAGTGAGTGTGTGAGTGAGTGTGAGTGAGTGAGAGTGAGTGAGTAGAGTGTGAGAGTGAGTGAGTGAGTGTGAGTGTGTGAGTGAGTGAGTGTGAGTATGTGAGTGAGTGAGTGTGAGTGTGAGTGAGTGAGTGAGAGTGTAAGTATGAGTGAGAGAGTGTGTGAGTGTGTGAGTGTGTGAGTGAGTGAGTGAGTAAATGTGAGTGAATGTGAGTTTGAGTGCGTGAGTGAATGTGAGTTTCTGTGTGAGTGAGTGCGTGTGTGAGTGTGTGAGTGAGTGAGTGAGTGAGTGTGTGAGTGAGTGTGTGAGTGAGTGAGTGAGTGTGAATGAGTGAGTGTGAGTGTGTGTGTGAGTGAGAGAGTGTGCGAGTGAGTGAGTGAGTGTGAGTGAGTGAATGGAAGTGAGTGAGTGTGAGCGTGTGAATGAATGTGAGTGAGTGAGTGTGAGTGAATGTGAGTGAGTGTGAGTTTGAGTGAGTGAGTGAATGTGAGTGTGTGTGTGAGTGAGTGTTTGAGTGTGTGTGTGAGTGTGTGAGTGAATGAATGTGTGTGAGTGTGTGTGAGTGAGTGAGTGAGTGAATTAGTGAGAGTGTGAGTGAGTGAGTGAGTGTGAGTGTGTGAGTGAGTGAGTGAGTGAGTGTGAGTGTGTGAGTGAGTGTGAGTGATTGAGAGTGAGTGAGTGAATGTGAGTGAGTGAGTGTGAGTGAGTGAGTGAATGTGAGTGAGTGTGAGTGAGTGAGTGAATGTGAGTGAGTGAGTGAATGTGAGTGAGTGATTGAGTGAGTGAGTGAATGTGAGTGAGTGAGTGAGTGTGAGTGAGTGAGTGAATGTGAGTGAGTGAGTGAGTGAATGTGAGTGAGTGAGTTTGTGAGTGAGTGAGTGAATGGGTGAGTGTGTGAGTGAATGAGTGTGAGTGAGAGAGTGAGTAAGTGAGTGGAGTGTGAGAGTGAGTGAGTGATTGTGCGTGTTTGAGTGAGTGAGTGTGAGTGTGTGAGTGATTGAGTGAGTGTGTGAGTGAGTGTGTGAGTGCATTTGTGAGTGAGTGAGTGAGTGTGAGTGTGTGAGTGAGTGACTGAGGGAGAGTGTTTGAGTGAGTGTGTGAGTGTGAGTGTGTGAATTGAGTGAGTGAGTGAATGTGAGTGGGTGTGAGTTTGAGTGAGTGAGTGAATGTGAGTGTGTGTGTGTGAGTGAGTGAGTGAGTGAGTGTGAGTGAGTGAGTGTGAGTGAGTGAGTGAGTGAATCTGAGTGAGTGAGTGTGAGTGAGTGAGTGAGTGAATGAGTGAGTGAGTGTGAGTGTGTGAGTGAGTGAGTGTGTGATTGAGTGAGAGTGTGAGTGAGTGAGTGAGTGTGTGTGTGAGTGTGTGAGTGAGTGAGTGAGTGAGTGTGTGTGAGTGTGTGAGTGTGTGTGTGTGAGTGAGTGAGTGAGTGAATGTGAGTGAGTGTGAGTTTGAGTGAGTGAGTGAATGTGAGTGTGTGTTTGTGAGTGAGTGAGAGTGAGTGAGTGAGAGTGAGTGAGTGAGTGAGTGAATCTGAGTGAGTGAGTGTGGGTGAGTGAGTGAGTGAGTGATTGAATGAGTGAGTGAGTGAGTGAGTGTGAGTGTGTGAGTGAGTGAGTGTGTGAGTGAGTGAGAGTGTGAGTGAGGGAGTGAGTGTCTGTGTGAGTGTGTGAGTGAGTGAGTGAGTGAGTGTGTGGGAGTGAGTGAGTGTGTGAGTGTGTGAGTGTGTGAGTGAGTGAGTGAATGTGAGTGAGTGTGAGTTTGAGTGAGTGACTGAATGTGAGTGTGTGTGTGAGTGAGTGTTTCAGTGTGTGTGTGAGTGAGTGAGTGTGAGTGTGTGAATGAGTGAGTGTGAGTGAGTGAGTGTGAGTGAGTGAGTAATTGAGTGAATCTGATTGAGTGAGTGAGTGAGTGAGTGAATGTGAGTGAGTGAGTGAGTGAGATTGAGTGAGTGAGTGAGTGAGTGTGTGAGTGAGTGAGTGTGAGTGAGTGGAGTGTGAGAGTGTGAGTGAGTGTGAGTGTGTGAGTGAGTGAGTGTGAGTATGTGAGTGAGTGAGTGTGAGTGTGAGTGAGTGAGTGAGTGTGAGTGTGTGAGTGAGTGAGAGAGTGAGTGAGAGTATGAGTGAGTGAGTGAGTGAGTAAGTGTGAGTGAGAGAGTGTATGAGTGTGTGAGTGTGTGAGTGAGTGTGAGTTTGAGTGAGTCAGTGAATGTGAGTGTATGTGTGAGTGAGTGAGTGTGTGAGTGTGTGAGTGAGTGAGTGAGTGAGTGAGTGTGTGAGTGAGTGTGTGAGTGAGTGAGTGTGAATGAGTGAGTGTGAGTGTGTGCGTGAGTGAGTGAGTGTGCGAGTGAGTGAGTGATTGTGAGTCAGTGAATGTGAGTGAGTGAGTGTGAGTGTGTGAATGAATGTGAGTGAGTGAGTGTGAGTGAATGTGAGTGAGTGTGAGTTTGAGTGAGTGAGTGAATGAGTGTGTGTGTGAGTGAGTGTTTGAGTGTATGTGTGAGTGTGTGAGTGAGTGAATTTGTGTGTGTGTGAGTGAGTGAGTGAGTGAATGAGTGAGAGTGTGAGTGAGTGAGTGAGTGAGTGTGAGTGTGTGAGTGAGTGAGTGTGAGTGTGAGTGAGTGAGTGTGAGTGAGTGAGAGTGAGTGAGTGAATGTGAGTGAGTGAGTGTGAGTGAGTGAGTGAATGTGAGTGAGTGAGTGAGTGAGTGTGAGTGAGTGAGTGAATGTGAGTGAGTGAGTGAGTGAATGTGAGTGAGTGAGTTTGTGAGTGAGTGAGTGAATGGGTGAGTGTGTGAGTGTGTGAGTGAGTGAGTGAGTGAATGTGAGTGAGTGTGAGTTTGAGTGAGTGAGTGAATGTGAGTGTGTGTGTGAGTGAGTGTTTCAGTGTGTGTGTGAGTGAGTGATTGTGAGTGTGTGAGTGAGTGAGTGTGAGTGAGTGAGTGAGAGTGAGTGAGTAAGTGAGTGAATCTGAGTGAGTGAGTGAGTGAGTGAATGTGAGTGAGTGAGTGAGTGAGAGTGAGTGAGTGAGTGAGTGTGAGTGTGTGAGTGAGTGAGTGTGAGTGAGTGAGTGTGAGTGTGTGAGTGAGTGAGTGAGTGAATGTGAGTGAGTGAGAGTGAGTGAGTGAATGTGAGTGAGTGTGTGAGTGAGTGAGTGAGTGAGTGTGAGTGAGTGAGTGTGTGAGTGAGTGAGTGAGTGAGAGTGAGTGAGTAAGTGAGTGAATCTGAGTGAGTGAGTGTGTGAGTGAGTGAATGTGAGTGAGTGTGTGAGTGAGTGAGTGTGAGTGAGTGAGTGTGAGTGTGTCAGTGAGTGAGTGAGTGAATGTGAGTGAGTGAGAGTGAGTGAGTGAATGTGAGTGAGTGAGTGAGTGAGTGTGAGTGAGTGAGTGAGTGAATGTGAGAGAGTGAGTTTGAGTGAGTGAGTGAGTGAATGTGTGAGTGTGTGAGTGAGTGAGTGTGTGAGTGAGGGTGAGTGATGAGTGGAGTGTGAGAGTGAGTGAGTGTGAGTGTGTGAGTGAGTGAGTATGTGAGTGAGGGAGAGTGCGAGTGAGTGAGTGAGTATGAGTGTGAGTGAGTGAGTGAGTGAGTGAGTGTGAGTGAGTGAGTGTGAGTGTGTGAGTGAGTGAGTGTGAGTGAGTGAGTTTGTGGGAGTGAGTGAGTGTGTGAGTGTGTGAGTGAGTGAGAGTTTGAGTGAGTGAATGTGAGTGTGTGTGTGTGAGTGAGTGAGTGAGTGAGTGTTTGAGTGTGTGAGTGAGTGAGTGTGAGTGTGAGTGAGTGAGTGAGTGAGTGTGAGTGAGTGAGTGAGAGTGAGTGAGTGAGTGTGAGTGAGTGAGTGAGTGTGAGTGTGAGAGTGAGTGAGTATGTGAGTGAGTGTGTGAGTGAGTAAGTATGTGAGTGAGTGAGTGAGTGTGAGTGTGTGAGTGTTTCAGTGTGAGTGTCAGTGAGTGAGTGTGAGTGTGTGAGTGTGTGAGTGAGTGAGTGAGAGTGCGAGTGAGTGAGTGAGTGTGAGTGTGAGTGAGTGAGTGTGAGTGAGTGAGTGTGAGTGAGTGTGTGAGTGAGTGAGTGAGTGTGTGGGAGTGAGTGAGTGTGTGAGTGTGAGTGAGTGCGTGTGAGTGTGTGAGTGAGTGAGTGTGAGTATGTGAGTGAGTGAGTGTGAGTGTGAGTGAGTGAGTGAGTGTGAGTGTGTGAGTGAGTGAGAGAGTGAGTGAGAGTTTGAGTGAGTGAGTGAGTGAGTAAGTGTGAGTGAGAGAGTGTATGAGTGTGTGAGTGTGTGAGTGAGTGTGAGTTTGAGTGAGTCAGTGAATGTGAGTGTATGTGTGAGTGAGTGAGTGTGAGTGTGTGAGTGAGTGAGTGAGTGAGTGTGTGAGTGAGTGTGTGAGTGAGTGAGTGTGAATGAGTGAGTGTGAGTGTGTGCATGAGTGAGTGAGTGTGCGAGTGAGTGAGTGAGTGTGAGTCAGTGAATGTGAGTGAGTGAGTGTGAGTGTGTGAATGAATGTGAGTGAGTGAGTGTGAGTGAATGTGAGTGAGTGTGAGTTTGAGTGAGTGAGTGAATGTGAGTGTGTGTGTGAGTGAGTGTTTGAGTGTATGTGTGAGTGTGTGAGTGAGTGAATTTGTGTGAGTGTGTGAGTGAGTGAGTGAGTGAATGAGTGAGAGTGTGAGTGAGTGAGTGAGTGAGTGAGTGTGAGTGTGTGAGTGAGTGAGTGTGAGTGTGAGTGAGTGAGTGTGAGTGAGTGAGAGTGAGTGAGTGAATGTGAGTGAGTGAGTGTGAGTGAGTGAGTGAATGTGAGTGAGTGAGTGTGAGTGAGTGAGTGAATGTGAGTGAGTGAGTGAGTGAGTGTGAGTGAGTGAGTGAGTGAATGTGAGTGAGTGAATGTGAGTGAGTGAGTTTGTGAGTGAGTGAGTGAATGGGTGAGTGTGAGTGTGTGAGTGAGTGAGTGAGTGAATGTGAGTGAGTGTGAGTTTGAGTGAGTGAGTGAATGTGAGTGTGTGTGTGAGTGAGTGTTTCAGTGTGTGTGTGAGTGAGTGAGTGTGAGTGTGTGAGTGAGTGAGTGTGAGTGAGTGAGTGAGAGTGAGTGAGTAAGTGAGTGAATCTGAGTGAGTGAGTGAGTGAGTGAATGTGAGTGAGTGAGTGAGTGAGAGTGAGTGAGTGAGTGAGTGTGAGTGTGTGAGCGAGTGAGTGAGTGTGAGTGAGTGAGTGTGAGTGTGTGAGTGAGTGAGTGAGTGAATGTGAGTGAGTGAGAGTGAGTGAGTGAATGTGAGTGAATCAGTGTGTGAGTGAGTGAGTGAATGTGAGTGAGTGTGTGAGTGAGTGAGTGAGTGTGAGTGAGTGAGTGTGTCAGTGAGTGAGTGAATGAATGTGAGTGAGTGAGAGTGAGTGAGTGAATGTGAGTGAGTGAGTGAGTGAGTGTGAGTGAGTGAATGAGAGAGAGTGAGTTTGTGAGTGAGTGAGTGAATGTGTGAGTGTGGGAGTGTGTGAGTGAGTGAGTGGAGTGTGAGAGTGAGTGAGTGAATGTGAGTGTGTGAGTGAGTGTGAGTTTGTGAGTGAGTGAGTGTGTGGGAGTGAGTGAGTGTGTGAGTGAGTGAGTGAGTGAGTGAGAGTGAGTGAGTGAGTGAGTGAACCTGAGAGAGTGAGTGAATGTGAGTGAGTGAGTGAGTGAGAGTGAGTGAGTGTGAGTGTGTGTGTGAGTGAGTGAGTGTGAGTGAGTGAATGTGAGTGAGTGAGTGTGAGTGAGTGAGTGTGAGTGAGTGAGAGTGTTAGAGTGTGTGTGTGAGTGAGTGTGTGTGAGTGTGAGTGAGTGTGAGTGAGTGAGTGTGTGAGTGAGAGTGAGTGAGTGAGTGAGTGAATCTGAGTAAGTGTGTGAGTGAGTGAGTGTGAGTGTGTGTGTGTGAGTGAGTGTGAGTGTGAGTGAGTGAGTGAGTGTTAGTGAATGAATGTGAGTGTGTGAGTGAGTGTGTGAGTGTGCGAGTGAGTGAGTGAGTGAGTGTGAGTGAGTGAGTGAGTGTGTGGGAGTGAGTGAGTGCGTGAGTGTGTGAGTGTGTGAGTGAGTGAGTGAATGTGAGTGTGTGTGTGAGTGAGTGTTTGAGTGTGTGTGTGAGTGAATGAGTGTGAGTGTGTGAGTGAGTGTGAGTGAGTGTGTGAGAGAGTGAGTGAGTGAGTGTGAGTGAGTGAGGAGTGAGTGTGTGAGTGAGTGAGTGAGTGAGAGTGAGTGAGTAAGTGAGTGAATCTGAGTGAGTGAGTGTGTGAGTGAGTGAATGTGAGTGAGTGTGTGAGTGAGTGAGTGAGTGAGTGAGTGTGAGTGAGTGAGTGTGAGTGTGTCAGTGAGTGAGTGAGTGAATGTGAGTGAGTGAGAGTGAGTGAGTGAATGTGAGTGAGTGAGTGAGTGAGTGTGAGTGAGTGAGTGAGTGAATGTGAGAGAGTGAGTTTGAGTGAGTGAGTGAGTGAATGTGTGAGTGTGTGAGTGAGTGAGTGTGTGAGTGAGGGTGAGTGATGAGTGGAGTGTGAGAGTGAGTGAGTGTGAGTGTGTGAGTGAGTGAGTATGTGAGTGAGGGAGAGTGCGAGTGAGTGAGTGAGTATGAGTGTGAGTGAGTGAGTGAGTGAGTGAGTGTGAGTGAGTGAGTGTGAGTGTGTGAGTGAGTGAGTGTGAGTGAGTGAGTTTGTGGGAGTGAGTGAGTGTGTGAGTGTGTGAGTGAGTGAGAGTTTGAGTGAGTGAATGTGAGTGTGTGTGTGTGAGTGAGTGAGTGAGTGAGTGTTTGAGTGTGTGAGTGAGTGAGTGTGAGTGTGAGTGAGTGAGTGAGTGAGTGTGAGTGAGTGAGTGAGAGTGAGTGAGTGAGTGTGAGTGAGTGAGTGAGTGTGAGTGTGAGAGTGAGTGAGTATGTGAGTGAGTGTGTGAGTGAGTAAGTATGTGAGTGAGTGAGTGAGTGTGAGTGTGTGAGTGTTTCAGTGTGAGTGTCAGTGAGTGAGTGTGAGTGTGTGAGTGTGTGTGAGTGAGTGAGAGTGCGAGTGAGTGAGTGAGTGTGAGTGTGAGTGAGTGAGTGTGAGTGAGTGAGTGTGAGTGAGTGTGTGAGTGAGTGAGTGAGTGTGTGGGAGTGAGTGAGTGTGTGAGTGTGAGTGAGTGAGTGTGAGTGAGTGAGTTTGAGTGAGTGAATGTGAGTGTGAGTGTGTGAGTGTTTGAGTGTGTGTGAGTGAGTGAGAGTGTTTGAGTGTGTGTGTGAGTGAGTGAGTGAGTGTGTGTGAGTGAGTGAGTGTGAGTGATTGGGAGTGTGTGAGTGAGTGTGTGAGTGAGTGAGTGTGAGTGAGTGAGTGTGAGTGTGTGAGTGAGTGAGTGAGTCAGTGAGTGTGTGAGTGAGTGAGTGAGTGAATGTGAGTGAGTGTGAGTGAGTGAGTGAGTGTGTGTGAGTGTGTGAGTGAGTGAGAGAGTGAGTGTTTGAGTGCGTGTGTGAGTGAGTGAGTGTGAGTGTGAGTGAGTGAGTGAGTGAGAGTGAGTGAGCGAGTGAGTGAATCTGAGTGAGTGTGTGATTGAGTGAGCGAGTGTGTGAGTGAGTGTGTGAGTGTGTGAGTGAGTGTGTGAGAGAGTGAGTGAGTGTGAGTGAGTGTGTGAGTGTGTGAGTGAGTGTGTGAGAGAGTGAGTGAGTGTGAGTGAGTGAGTGTGAGTAAGTGAGTGAATCTGAGTGAGTGAGTGTGTGAATGAGTGAATGTGAGTGAGTGTGTGAGTGAGTGAGTGAGTGAATGAGTGAGTGAGTGTGTGAGTGAATGGGTGAGTGTGAGTGAGTGAGTGAATGAGTGAGTGAGTGTGAGTGAGTGAATGTGAGTGAGTGAGTGTGAGTGAGTGAGTGTGAGTGAGTGAGAGTGTTACAGTGTGTGTGTGAGTGAGTGTGTGTGAGTGTGAGTGAGTGAGTGAGTGAGTGTGTGAGTGAGAGTGAGTGAGTGAGTGAGTGAATCTGAGTAAGTGTGTGAGTGAGTGAGTGTGAGTGTGTGTGTGAGTGTGAGTGAGTGAGTGAGTGTTAGTGAATGAATGTGAGTGAGTGAGTGAGTGTGTGAGTGTGCGAGTGAGTGAGTGAGTGAGTGTGAGTGAGTGAGTGAGTGTGTGGGAGTGAGTGAGTGTGTGAGTGTGTGAGTGTGTGAGTGAGTGAGTGAATGTGAGTGTGTGTGTGAGTGAGTGTTTGAGTGTGTGTGTGAGTGAATGAGTGTGAGTGTGTGAGTGAGTGTGAGTGAGTGTGTGAGAGAGTGAGTGAGTGAGTGTGAGTGAGTGAGGAGTGAATGTGTGAGTGAGTGAGTGAGTGAGAGTGAGTGAGTAAGTGAGTGAATCTGAGTGAGTGAGTGTGTGAGTGAGTGAATGTGAGTGAGTGTGTGAGTGAGTGAGTGAGTGAGTGTGAGTGAGTGAGTGTGAGTGTGTCAGTGAGTGAGTGAGTGAATGTGAGTGAGTGAGAGTGAGTGAGTGAATGTGAGTGAGTGAGTGAGTGTGAGTGAGTGAGTGAGTGAATGTGAGAGAGTGAGTTTGAGTGAGTGAGTGAGTGAATGTATGAGTGTGTGAGTGAGTGAGTGTGTGAGTGAGGGTGAGTGATGAGTGGAGTGTGAGAGTGAGTGAGTGTGAGTGTGTGAGTGAGTGAGTATGTGAGTGAGGGAGAGTGTGAGTGAGTGAGTGAGTATGAGTGTGAGTGAATGAGTGAGTGAGTGTGAGTGAGTGAGTGTGAGTGTGTGAGTGAGTGAGTGTGTGAGTGAGTGAGTTTGTGGGAGTGAGTGAGTGTGTGAGTGTGTGTGAGTGAGAGTTTGAGTGAGTGAATGTGAGTGTGTGTGTGAGTGAGTGAGTGAGTGAGTGTTTGAGTGTGTGAGTGAGTGAGTGTGAGTGTGAGTGAGTGAGTGAGTGAGTGTGAGTGAGTGAGTGAGAGTGAGTGAGTGAGTGTGAGTGAGTGAGTGAGTGTGAGTGTGAGAGTGAGTGAGTATGTGAGTGAGTGTGTGAGTGAGTAAGTATGTGAGTGAGTGAGTGAGTGTGAGTGTGTGAGTGTTTCAGTGTGAGTGTCAGTGAGTGAGTGTGAGTGTGAGTGTGTGAGTGAGTGAGTGAGAGTGCGAGTGAGTGAGTGAGTGTGAGTGTGAGTGAGTGAGTGTGAGTGAGTGTGAGTGAGTGTGTGAGTGAGTGAGTGTGTGGGAGTGAGTGAGTGTGTGAGTGTGAGTGAGTGAGTGTGAGTGAGTGAGTTTGAGTGAGTGAATGTGAGTGTGAGTGTGTGAGTGTTTGAGTGTGTGTGAGTGAGTGAGAGTGTTTGAGTGTGTGTGTGAGTGAGTGAGTGAGTGTGTGTGAGTGAGTGAGTGTGAGTGATTGGGAGTGTGTCAGTGAGTGTGTGAGTGAGTGAGTGTGAGTGAGTGAGTGTGAGTGTGTGAGTGAGTGAGTGAGTGAGTGTGTGAGTGAGTGAATGTGAGTGAGTGTGAGTGAGTGAGTGAGTGTGTGTGAGTTTGTGAGTGAGTGAGAGAGTGAGTGTTTGAGTGTGTGTGTGAGTGAGTGAGTGTGAGTGTGAGTGAGTGAGTGAGTGAGAGTGAGTGAGCGAGTGAGTGAATCTGAGTGAGTGTGTGATTGAGTGAGCGAGTGTGTGAGTGAGTGTGTGAGTGTGTGAGTGAGTGTGTGAGAGAGTGAGTGAGTGTGAGTGAGTGTGTGAGTGTGTGAGTGAGTGTGTGAGAGAGTGAGTGAGTGTGAGTGAGTGAGTGAGAGTGAGTAAGTGAGTGAATCTGAGTGAGTGAGTGTGTGAATGAGTGAATGTGAGTGAGTGTGTGAGTGAGTGAGTGAGTGAATGAGTGAGTGAGTGTGTGAGTGAATGAGTGAGTGTGAGTGAGTGAGTGAATGAGTGAGTGAGTGTGAGTGAGTGAGTGTGTGAGTGAGTGAGTGAATGAGTGAGTGAGTGTGTGAGTCAGTGTGAGTCAGTGAGTGGAGTGTGAGAGTGAGTGAGTGTGAATGTGTGTGTGAGTGAGTGTGAGTGAGTGAGTGAGTGAGTGAGTTTGTGAGTGAGTGAGTGAGTGAGTGTGAGTGTGTGAGTGTGCCAGTGTGAGTGTCAGTGAGTGAGTGTGAGTGTGTGAGTGTGTGAGTGAGTGAGTGAGAGTGCGAGTGAGTGAGTGAGTGTGAGTGTGAGTGAGTGAGTTAGTGTGAGTGAGTGAGTGAGAGTGTGTGAGTGAGTGAGTGAGTGTGAGTGTGTGAGTGAGAGTGAGAGTGAGTGAGTGAGTGTGTGGGAGTGAGTGAGTGTGTGAGTGTGTGAGTGAGTGAGTGAATGTGAGTGAGTGTGAGTTTGAGTGAGTGTGAATGTGTGTGAGTGAGTGAGTGAGTGTGAGAGTGAGTGTGTGAGTGTGTGTGAGTGAGTGAGTGAGTGTTTGAGTGTGTGTGTGAGTGAGTGAGTGTGAGTGTGTGTGAGTGTGTGAGTGAGTGAGTGTGAGTGTGTGAGTGAGTGAGTGAGTGAGAGTGAGTGTGAGGGAGTGAGTGAGTGAGTGTGAGTGTGAGGGAGTGAGTGAGTGTCAGTGAGTGAGTGAGAGTGAGTGAGTGAGTGAGTGTGATTGAGTGAGCGAGTGTGTGAGTGAGTGTGTGAGTGTGTGAGTGAGTGAGTGTGAGTGTGAGGGAGTGAGTGAGTGAGTGTGAGTGTGAGGGAGTGAGTGAGTGTCAGTGAATGAGTGAGAGTGAGTGAGTGAGTGAGTGTGAGTGAGTGAGTGAATGTGATTGAGTGAGAGTGAGTGAGTGAATGTGAGTGAGTGTGAGTGTGTGAGGGAGTGAGTGAATGTGAGTGTGTGTGTGTGACTGAGTGAGTGTGAGTGAGTTTGAGTGAGTGAGTGTGAGTGAGTGTGTGAGTTTGTGCGTGAGTGAGTGAGTGAGTGTGCGTGAGTGAGTGAGTGTGTGAGTGAGTGTGAGTGAGTGAGAGTGAGTGAGTAGAGTGTGAGAGTGAGTGAGTGAGTGTGAGTGTGTGAGTGAGTGAGTGTGAGTATGTGAGTGAGTGAGTGTGAGTGTGAGTGAGTGAGTGAGAGTGTAAGTATGAGTGAGAGAGTGTGTGAGTGTGTGAGTGTGTGAGTGAGTGAGTGAGTAAATGTGAGTGAATGTGAGTTTGAGTGAGTGAGTGAATGTGAGTGTGTGTGTGAGTGAGTGCGTGTGTGAGTGTGTGAGTGAGTGAGTGAGTGAGTGTGTGAGTGAGTGTGTGAGTGAGTGAGTGAGTGTGAATGAGTGAGTGTGAGTGTGTGTGTGAGTGAGAGAGTGTGCGAGTGAGTGAGTGAGTGTGAGTGAGTGAATGGAAGTGAGTGAGTGTGAGCGTGTGAATGAATGTGAGTGAGTGAGTGTGAGTGAATGTGAGTGAGTGTGAGTTTGAGTGAGTGAGTGAATGTGAGTGTGTGTGTGAGTGAGTGTTTGAGTGTGTGTGTGAGTGTGTGAGTGAATGAATGTGTGTGAGTGTGTGTGAGTGAGTGAGTGAGTGAATTAGTGAGAGTGTGAGTGAGTGAGTGAGTGTGAGTGTGTGAGTGAGTGAGTGAGTGAGTGTGAGTGTGTGAGTGAGTGTGAGTGATTGAGAGTGAGTGAGTGAATGTGAGTGAGTGAGTGTGAGTGAGTGAGTGAATGTGAGTGAGTGAGTGTGAGTGAGTGAGTGAATGTGAGTGAGTGAGTGAATGTGAGTGAGTGATTGAGTGAGTGAGTGAATGTGAGTGAGTGAGTGAGTGTGAGTGAGTGAGTGAATGTGAGTGAGTGTGAGTGTGTGAGGGAGTGAGTGAATGTGAGTGTGTGTGTGTGACTGAGTGAGTGTGAGTGAGTTTGAGTGAGTGAGTGTGAGTGTGTGAGTTTGTGCGTGAGTGAGTGAGTGAGTGTGCGTGAGTGAGTGAGTGTGTGAGTGAGTGTGAGTGAGTGAGAGTGAGTGAGTAGAGTGTGAGAGTGAGTGAGTGAGTGTGAGTGTGTGAGTGAGTGAGTGTGAGTATGTGAGTGAGTGAGTGTGAGTGTGAGTGAGTGAGTGAGAGTGTAAGTATGAGTGAGAGAGTGTGTGAGTGTGTGAGTGTGTGAGTGAGTGAGTGAGTAAATGTGAGTGAATGTGAGTTTGAGTGCGTGAGTGAATGTGAGTTTCTGTGTGAGTGAGTGCGTGTGTGAGTGTGTGAGTGAGTGAGTGAGTGAGTGTGTGAGTGAGTGTGTGAGTGAGTGAGTGAGTGTGAATGAGTGAGTGTGAGTGTGTGTGTGAGTGAGAGAGTGTGCGAGTGAGTGAGTGAGTGTGAGTGAGTGAATGGAAGTGAGTGAGTGTGAGCGTGTGAATGAATGTGAGTGAGTGAGTGTGAGTGAATGTGAGTGAGTGTGAGTTTGAGTGAGTGAGTGAATGTGAGTGTGTGTGTGAGTGAGTGTTTGAGTGTGTGTGTGAGTGTGTGAGTGAATGAATGTGTGTGAGTGTGTGTGAGTGAGTGAGTGAGTGAATTAGTGAGAGTGTGAGTGAGTGAGTGAGTGTGAGTGTGTGAGTGAGTGAGTGAGTGAGTGTGAGTGTGTGAGTGAGTGTGAGTGATTGAGAGTGAGTGAGTGAATGTGAGTGAGTGAGTGTGAGTGAGTGAGTGAATGTGAGTGAGTGTGAGTGAGTGAGTGAATGTGAGTGAGTGAGTGAATGTGAGTGAGTGATTGAGTGAGTGAGTGAATGTGAGTGAGTGAGTGAGTGTGAGTGAGTGAGTGAATGTGAGTGAGTGAGTGAGTGAATGTGAGTGAGTGAGTTTGTGAGTGAGTGAGTGAATGGGTGAGTGTGTGAGTGAATGAGTGTGAGTGAGAGAGTGAGTAAGTGAGTGGAGTGTGAGAGTGAGTGAGTGATTGTGCGTGTTTGAGTGAGTGAGTGTGAGTGTGTGAGTGATTGAGTGAGTGTGTGAGTGAGTGTGTGAGTGCATTTGTGAGTGAGTGAGTGAGTGTGAGTGTGTGAGTGAGTGACTGAGGGAGAGTGTTTGAGTGAGTGTGTGAGTGTGAGTGTGTGAATTGAGTGAGTGAGTGAATGTGAGTGGGTGTGAGTTTGAGTGAGTGAGTGAATGTGAGTGTGTGTGTGTGAGTGAGTGAGTGAGTGAGTGTGAGTGAGTGAGTGTGAGTGAGTGAGTGAGTGAATCTGAGTGAGTGAGTGTGAGTGAGTGAGTGAGTGAATGAGTGAGTGAGTGTGAGTGTGTGAGTGAGTGAGTGTGTGATTGAGTGAGAGTGTGAGTGAGTGAGTGAGTGTGTGTGTGAGTGTGTGAGTGAGTGAGTGAGTGAGTGTGTGTGAGTGTGTGAGTGTGTGTGTGTGAGTGAGTGAGTGAGTGAATGTGAGTGAGTGTGAGTTTGAGTGAGTGAGTGAATGTGAGTGTGTGTTTGTGAGTGAGTGAGAGTGAGTGAGTGAGAGTGAGTGAGTGAGTGAGTGAATCTGAGTGAGTGAGTGTGGGTGAGTGAGTGAGTGAGTGATTGAATGAGTGAGTGAGTGAGTGAGTGTGAGTGTGTGAGTGAGTGAGTGTGTGAGTGAGTGAGAGTGTGAGTGAGGGAGTGAGTGTCTGTGTGAGTGTGTGAGTGAGTGAGTGAGTGAGTGTGTGGGAGTGAGTGAGTGTGTGAGTGTGTGAGTGTGTGAGTGAGTGAGTGAATGTGAGTGAGTGTGAGTTTGAGTGAGTGACTGAATGTGAGTGTGTGTGTGAGTGAGTGTTTCAGTGTGTGTGTGAGTGAGTGAGTGTGAGTGTGTGAATGAGTGAGTGTGAGTGAGTGAGTGTGAGTGAGTGAGTAATTGAGTGAATCTGATTGAGTGAGTGAGTGAGTGAGTGAATGTGAGTGAGTGAGTGAGTGAGATTGAGTGAGTGAGTGAGTGAGTGTGTGAGTGAGTGAGTGTGAGTGAGTGGAGTGTGAGAGTGTGAGTGAGTGTGAGTGTGTGAGTGAGTGAGTGTGAGTATGTGAGTGAGTGAGTGTGAGTGTGAGTGAGTGAGTGAGTGTGAGTGTGTGAGTGAGTGAGAGAGTGAGTGAGAGTATGAGTGAGTGAGTGAGTGAGTAAGTGTGAGTGAGAGAGTGTATGAGTGTGTGAGTGTGTGAGTGAGTGTGAGTTTGAGTGAGTCAGTGAATGTGAGTGTATGTGTGAGTGAGTGAGTGTGTGAGTGTGTGAGTGAGTGAGTGAGTGAGTGAGTGTGTGAGTGAGTGTGTGAGTGAGTGAGTGTGAATGAGTGAGTGTGAGTGTGTGCGTGAGTGAGTGAGTGTGCGAGTGAGTGAGTGATTGTGAGTCAGTGAATGTGAGTGAGTGAGTGTGAGTGTGTGAATGAATGTGAGTGAGTGAGTGTGAGTGAATGTGAGTGAGTGTGAGTTTGAGTGAGTGAGTGAATGAGTGTGTGTGTGAGTGAGTGTTTGAGTGTATGTGTGAGTGTGTGAGTGAGTGAATTTGTGTGTGTGTGAGTGAGTGAGTGAGTGAATGAGTGAGAGTGTGAGTGAGTGAGTGAGTGAGTGTGAGTGTGTGAGTGAGTGAGTGTGAGTGTGAGTGAGTGAGTGTGAGTGAGTGAGAGTGAGTGAGTGAATGTGAGTGAGTGAGTGTGAGTGAGTGAGTGAATGTGAGTGAGTGAGTGAGTGAGTGTGAGTGAGTGAGTGAATGTGAGTGAGTGAGTGAGTGAATGTGAGTGAGTGAGTTTGTGAGTGAGTGAGTGAATGGGTGAGTGTGTGAGTGTGTGAGTGAGTGAGTGAGTGAATGTGAGTGAGTGTGAGTTTGAGTGAGTGAGTGAATGTGAGTGTGTGTGTGAGTGAGTGTTTCAGTGTGTGTGTGAGTGAGTGATTGTGAGTGTGTGAGTGAGTGAGTGTGAGTGAGTGAGTGAGAGTGAGTGAGTAAGTGAGTGAATCTGAGTGAGTGAGTGAGTGAGTGAATGTGAGTGAGTGAGTGAGTGAGAGTGAGTGAGTGAGTGAGTGTGAGTGTGTGAGTGAGTGAGTGTGAGTGAGTGAGTGTGAGTGTGTGAGTGAGTGAGTGAGTGAATGTGAGTGAGTGAGAGTGAGTGAGTGAATGTGAGTGAGTGTGTGAGTGAGTGAGTGAGTGAGTGTGAGTGAGTGAGTGTGTCAGTGAGTGAGTGAATGAATGTGAGTGAGTGAGAGTGAGTGAGTGAATGTGAGTGAGTGAGTGAGTGAGTGTGAGTGAGTGAGTGAGTGAATGAGAGAGAGTGAGTTTGTGAGTGAGTGAGTGAATGTATGAGTGTGGGAGTGTGTGAGTGAGTGAGTGGAGTGTGAGAGTGAGTGAGTGAATGTGAGTGTGTGAGTGAGTGTGAGTTTGTGAGTGAGTGAGTGTGTGGGAGTGAGTGAGTGTGTGAGTGAGTGAGTGAGTGAGTGAGAGTGAGTGAGTGAGTGAGTGAACCTGAGAGAGTGAGTGAATGTGAGTGAGTGAGTGAGTGAGAGTGAGTGAGTGTGAGTGTGTGTGTGAGTGAGTGAGTGTGAGTGAGTGAATGTGAGTGAGTGAGTGTGAGTGAGTGAGTGAGTGTGAGTGAGTGAGAGTGTTAGAGTGTGTGTGTGAGTGAGTGTGTGTGAGTGTGAGTGAGTGTGAGTGAGTGAGTGTGTGAGTGAGAGTGAGTGAGTGAGTGAGTGAATCTGAGTAAGTGTGTGAGTGAGTGAGTGTGAGTGTGTGTGTGTGAGTGAGTGTGAGTGAGTGAGTGAGTGTTAGTGAATGAATGTGAGTGAGTGAGTGAGTGTGTGAGCGTGCGAATGAGTGAGTGAGTGAGTGTGAGTGAGTGAGTGAGTGTGTGGGAGTGAGTGAGTGTGTGAGTGTGTGAGTGAGTGAGTGAATGTGAGTGTGTGTGAGTGAGTGTTTGAGCGTGTGTGTGAGTGAATGAGTGTGAGTGTGTGAGTGAGTGTGAGTGAGTGTGTGAGAGAGTGAGTGAGTGAGTGTGAGTGAGTGAGGAGTGAGTGTGTGAGTGAGTGAGTGAGTGAGAGTGAGTGAGTAAGTGAGTGAATCTGAGTGAGTGAGTGTGTGAGTGAGTGAATGTGAGTGAGTGAGTGAGTGTGAGTGAGTGAGTGTGAGTGTGTCAGTGAGTGAGTGAGTGAATGTGAGTGAGTGAGAGTGAGTGAGTGAATGTGAGTGAGTGAGTGAGTGAGTGTGAGTGAGTGAGTGAGTGAATGTGAGAGAGTGAGTTTGAGTGAGTGAGTGAGTGAATGTGTGAGTGTGTGAGTGAGTGAGTGTGTGAGTGAGGGTGAGTGATGAGTGGAGTGTGAGAGTGAGTGAGTGTGAGTGTGTGAGTGAGTGAGTATGTGAGTGAGGGAGAGTGCGAGTGAGTGAGTGAGTATGAGTGTGAGTGAGTGAGTGAGTGAGTGTGAGTGAGTGAGTGTGAGTGTGTGAGTAAGTGAGTGTGTGAGTGAGTGAGTTTGTGGGAGTGAGTGAGTGTGTGAGTGTGTGAGTGAGTGAGAGTTTGAGTGAGTGAATGTGAGTGTGTGTGAGTGAGTGAGTGAGTGAGTGTTTGAGTGTGTGAGTGAGTGAGTGAGTGTGAGTGAGTGAGTGAGTGAGTGTGAGTGAGTGAGTGAGAGTGAGTGAGTGAGTGTGAGTGAGTGAGTGAGTGTGAGTGTGAGAGTGAGTGAGTATGTGAGTGAGTGTGTGAGTGAGTAAGTATGTGAGTGAGTGAGTGATTGTGAGTGTGTGAGTGTTTCAGTGTGAGTGTCAGTGAGTGAGTGTGAGTGTGTGAGTGAGTGAGTGAGAGTGCGAGTGAGTGAGTGTGAGTGTGAGTGAGTGAGTGTGAGTGAGTGAGTGTGAGTGAGTGTGTGAGTGAGTGAGTGAGTGTGTGGGAGTGAGTGAGTGTGTGAGTGTGAGTGAGTGAGTGAGTGAGTGTGAGTGAGTGAGTTTGAGTGAGTGAATGTGAGTGTGAGTGTGTGAGTGTTTGAGTGTGTGTGAGTGAGTGAGAGTGTTTGAGTGTGTGTGTGAGTGAGTGAGTGAGTGTGTGTGAGTGAGTGAGTGTGAGTGATTGGGAGTGTGTGAGTGAGTGTGTGAGTGAGTGAGTGTGAGTGAGTGAGTGTGAGTGTGTGAGTGAGTGAGTGAGTGAGTGTGTGAGTGAGTGAGTGAGTGAGTGAATGTGAGTGAGTGTGAGTGAGTGAGTGAGTGTGTGTGAGTGTGTGAGTGAGTGAGAGAGTGAGTGTTTGAGTGTGTGTGTGAGTGAGTGAGTGTGAGTGTGAGTGAGTGAGTGAGTGAGAGTGAGTGAGCGAGTGAGTGAATCTGAGTGAGTGTGTGATTGAGTGAGCGAGTGTGTGAGTGAGTGTGTGAGTGTGTGAGTGAGTGTGTGAGAGAGTGAGTGAGTGTGAGTGAGTGTGTGAGTGTGTGAGTGAGTGTGTGAGAGAGTGAGTGAGTGTGAGTGAGTGAGTGAGAGTGAGTAAGTGAGTGAATCTGAGTGAGAGTGTGTGAATGAGTGAATGTGAGTGAGTGTGTGAGTGAGTGAGTGAGTGAATGAGTGAGTGAGTGTGTGAGTGAATGAGTGAGTGTGAGTGAGTGAGTGAATGAGTGAGTGAGTGTGAGTGAGTGAGTGTGTGAGTGAGTGAGTGAATGAGTGAGTGAGTGTGTGAGTGAGTGTGAGTGAGTGAGTGGAGTGTGAGAGTGAGTGAGTGTGAATGTGTGAGTGAGTGAGTGTGAGTGAGTGAGTGAGTGAGTGAGTTTGTGAGTGAGTGAGTGAGTGAGTGTGAGTGTGTGAGTGTGCCAGTGTGAGTGTCAGTGAGTGAGTGTGAGTGTGTGAGTGTGTGAGTGAGTGAGTGAGAGTGCGAGTGAGTGAGTGAGTGTGAGTGTGAGTGAGTGAGTTAGTGTGAGTGAGTGAGTGAGAGTGTGTGAGTGAGTGAGTGAGTGTGAGTGTGTGAGTGAGAGTGAGAGTGAGTGAGTGAGTGTGTGGGAGTGAGTGAGTGTGTGAGTGTGTGAGTGAGTGAGTGAATGTGAGTGAGTGTGAGTTTGAGTGAGTGTGAATGTGTGTGTGTGTGTGAGTGAGTGAGTGAGTGTGAGAGTGAGTGTGTGAGTGTGTGAGTGAGTGAGTGAGTGAGTGTTTGAGTGTGTGTGTGAGTGAGTGAGTGTGAGTGTGTGTGAGTGTGTGAGTCAGTGAGTGTGAGTGTGTGAGTGAGTGAGTGAGTGAGAGTGAGTGAGCGAGAGTGAGTGAGCGAGTGAGTGAATCTGAGTGAGTGTGATTGAGTGAGTGAGTGTGTGAGTGAGTGTGTGAGTGTGTGAGTGAGTGAGTGTGAGTGTGAGGGAGTGAGTCAGTGAGTGTGAGTGTGAGGGAGTGAGTGAGTGTCAGTGAGTGAGTGAGAGTGAGTGAGTGAGTGAGTGTGAGTGAGTGTGTGAATGTGATTGAGTGAGAGTGAGTGAGTGAATGTGAGTGAGTGTGAGTGTGTGAGGGAGTGAGTGAATGTGAGTGTGTGTGTGTGACTGAGTGAGTGTGAGTGAGTTTGAGTGAGTGAGTGTGAGTGAGTGTGTGAGTTTGTGCGTGAGTGAGTGAGTGAGTGTGCGTGAGTGAGTGAGTGTGTGAGTGAGTGTGAGTGAGTGAGAGTGAGTGAGTAGAGTGTGAGAGTGAGTGAGTGAGTGTGAGTGTGTGAGTGAGTGAGTGTGAGTATGTGAGTGAGTGAGTGTGAGTGTGAGTGAGTGAGTGAGAGTGTAAGTATGAGTGAGAGAGTGTGTGAGTGTGTGAGTGTGTGAGTGAGTGAGTGAGTAAATGTGAGTGAATGTGAGTTTGAGTGAGTGAGTGAATGTGAGTGTGTGTGTGAGTGAGTGCGTGTGTGAGTGTGTGAGTGAGTGAGTGAGTGAGTGTGTGAGTGAGTGTGTGAGTGAGTGAGTGAGTGTGAATGAGTGAGTGTGAGTGTGTGTGTGAGTGAGTGAGTGTGCGAGTGAGTGAGTGAGTGTGAGTGAGTGAATGGAAGTGAGTGAGTGTGAGCGTGTGAATGAATGTGAGTGAGTGAGTGTGAGTGAATGTGAGTGAGTGTGAGTTTGAGTGAGTGAGTGAATGTGAGTGTGTGTGTGAGTGAGTGTTTGAGTGTGTGTGTGAGTGTGTGAGTGAATGAATGTGTGTGAGTGTGTGTGAGTGAGTGAGTGAGTGAATTAGTGAGAGTGTGAGTGAGTGAGTGAGTGTGAGTGTGTGAGTGAGTGAGTGAGTGAGTGTGAGTGTGTGAGTGAGTGTGAGTGATTGAGAGTGAGTGAGTGAATGTGAGTGAGTGAGTGTGAGTGAGTGAGTGAATGTGAGTGAGTGAGTGTGAGTGAGTGAGTGAATGTGAGTTAGTGAGTGAGTGAATGTGAGTGAGTGAGTGAGTGAGTGTGAGTGAGTGAGTGAGTGAATGTGAGTGAGTGAGTGAGTGAATGTGAGTGAGTGAGTTTGTGAGTGAGTGAGTGAATGGGTGAGTGTGTGAGAGAATGCGTGTGAGTGAGTGAGTGAGTGAGTAAGTGAGTGGAGTGTGCGAGTGAGTGAGTGATTGTGAGTGTTTGAGTGAGTGAGTGTGAGTGTGTGAGTGATTGATTGAGTGTGTGAGTGAGTGTGTGAGTGCATTTGCGAGTGAGTGAGTGAGTGTGAGTGTGTGAGTGAGTGACTGAGTGAGAGTGTTTGAGTGACTGTGTGAGTGTGAGTGTGTGTGAGTGAGTGAGTGAATGTGAGTGAGTGTGAGTTTGAGTGAGTGAGTGAATGTGAGTGTGTGTGTGTGAGTGAGTGAGTGAGTGTGAGTGAGTGAGAGTGAGTGAGTGAGTGAGTGAATCTGAGTGAGTGAGTGTGAGTGAGTGAGTGAGTGAGTGAATGAGTGAGTGAGTGAGTGAGTGTGAGTGTGTGAGTGAGTGTGTGATTGAGTGAGAGTGTGAGTGAGTGAGTGAGTGTGTGTGTGAGTGAGTGAGTGAGTGGGAGTGTGTGAGTGTGTGAGTGTGTGAGTGAGTGAGTGAGTGAATGCGAGTGAGTGAGTTTGAGTGAGTGAATGTGAGTGTGTGTGTGAGTGAGTGAGTGAGTGTGAGTGAGTGAGTGAGTGAGAGTGAGTGAGTGAGTGAATCTGAGTGAGTGAGTGTGAGTGAGTGAGTGAATGAGTGAGTGAGTGAGTGTGAGTGTGTGCATGAGTGAGTGTGATTGAGTGAGCGAGTGTGTGAGTGAGTGTGTGAGTGTGTGAGTGAGTGTGAGTTTGTGAGTGAGTGAGTGTGTGGGAGTGAGTGAGTGTGTGAGTGAGTGAGTGAGTGAGTGAGAGTGAGTGAGTGAGTGAGTGAACCTGAGAGAGTGAGTGAATGTGAGTGAGTGAGTGAGTGAGAGTGAGTGAGTGTGAGTGTGTGTGTGAGTGAGTGAGTGAGTGTGAGTGAGTGAATGTGAGTGAGTGAGTGTGAGTGAGTGAGTGAGTGTGAGTGAGTGAGAGTGTTAGAGTGTGTGTGTGAGTGAGTGTGTGTGAGTGTGAGTGAGTGTGAGTGAGTGAGTGTGTGAGTGAGAGTGAGTGAGTGAGTGAGTGAATCTGAGTAAGTGTGTGAGTGAGTGAGTGTGAGTGTGTGTGTGTGAGTGAGTGTGAGTGTGAGTGAGTGAGTGAGTGTTAGTGAATGAATGTGAGTGAGTGAGTGAGTGTGTGAGCGTGCGAATGAGTGAGTGAGTGAGTGTGAGTGAGTGAGTGAGTGTGTGGGAGTGAGTGAGTGTGTGAGTGTGTGAGTGAGTGAGTGAATGTGAGTGTGTGTGAGTGAGTGTTTGAGCGTGTGTGTGAGTGAATGAGTGTGAGTGTGTGAGTGAGTGTGAGTGAGTGTGTGAGAGAGTGAGTGAGTGAGTGTGAGTGAGTGAGGAGTGAGTGTGTGAGTGAGTGAGTGAGTGAGAGTGAGTGAGTAAGTGAGTGAATCTGAGTGAGTGAGTGTGTGAGTGAGTGAATGTGAGTGAGTGAGTGAGTGTGAGTGAGTGAGTGTGAGTGTGTCAGTGAGTGAGTGAGTGAATGTGAGTGAGTGAGAGTGAGTGAGTGAATGTGAGTGAGTGAGTGAGTGAGTGTGAGTGAGTGAGTGAGTGAATGTGAGAGAGTGAGTTTGAGTGAGTGAGTGAGTGAATGTGTGAGTGTGTGAGTGAGTGAGTGTGTGAGTGAGGGTGAGTGATGAGTGGAGTGTGAGAGTGAGTGAGTGTGAGTGTGTGAGTGAGTGAGTATGTGAGTGAGGGAGAGTGCGAGTGAGTGAGTGAGTATGAGTGTGAGTGAGTGAGTGAGTGAGTGTGAGTGAGTGAGTGTGAGTGTGTGAGTAAGTGAGTGTGTGAGTGAGTGAGTTTGTGGGAGTGAGTGAGTGTGTGAGTGTGTGAGTGAGTGAGAGTTTGAGTGAGTGAATGTGAGTGTGTGTGAGTGAGTGAGTGAGTGAGTGTTTGAGTGTGTGAGTGAGTGAGTGAGTGTGAGTGAGTGAGTGAGTGAGTGTGAGTGAGTGAGTGAGAGTGAGTGAGTGAGTGTGAGTGAGTGAGTGAGTGTGAGTGTGAGAGTGAGTGAGTATGTGAGTGAGTGTGTGAGTGAGTAAGTATGTGAGTGAGTGAGTGATTGTGAGTGTGTGAGTGTTTCAGTGTGAGTGTCAGTGAGTGAGTGTGAGTGTGTGAGTGAGTGAGTGAGAGTGCGAGTGAGTGAGTGTGAGTGTGAGTGAGTGAGTGTGAGTGAGTGAGTGTGAGTGAGTGTGTGAGTGAGTGAGTGAGTGTGTGGGAGTGAGTGAGTGTGTGAGTGTGAGTGAGTGAGTGAGTGAGTGTGAGTGAGTGAGTTTGAGTGAGTGAATGTGAGTGTGAGTGTGTGAGTGTTTGAGTGTGTGTGAGTGAGTGAGAGTGTTTGAGTGTGTGTGTGAGTGAGTGAGTGAGTGTGTGTGAGTGAGTGAGTGTGAGTGATTGGGAGTGTGTGAGTGAGTGTGTGAGTGAGTGAGTGTGAGTGAGTGAGTGTGAGTGTGTGAGTGAGTGAGTGAGTGAGTGTGTGAGTGAGCGAGTGAGTGAATGTGAGTGAGTGTGAGTGAGTGAGTGAGTGTGTGTGAGTGTGTGAGTGAGTGAGAGAGTGAGTGTTTGAGTGTGTGTGTGAGTGAGTGAGTGTGAGTGTGAGTGAGTGAGTGAGTGAGAGTGAGTGAGCGAGTGAGTGAATCTGAGTGAGTGTGTGATTGAGTGAGCGAGTGTGTGAGTGAGTGTGTGAGTGTGTGAGTGAGTGTGTGAGAGAGTGAGTGAGTGTGAGTGAGTGTGTGAGTGTGTGAGTGAGTGTGTGAGAGAGTGAGTGAGTGTGAGTGAGTGAGTGAGAGTGAGTAAGTGAGTGAATCTGAGTGAGTGAGTGTGTGAATGAGTGAATGTGAGTGAGTGTGTGAGTGAGTGAGTGAGTGAATGAGTGAGTGAGTGTGTGAGTGAATGAGTGAGTGTGAGTGAGTGAGTGAATGAGTGAGTGAGTGTGAGTGAGTGAGTGTGTGAGTGAGTGAGTGAATGAGTGAGTGAGTGTGTGAGTGAGTGTGAGTGAGTGAGTGGAGTGTGAGAGTGAGTGAGTGTGAATGTGTGAGTGAGTGAGTGTGAGTGAGTGAGTGAGTGAGTGAGTTTGTGAGTGAGTGAGTGAGTGAGTGTGAGTGTGTGAGTGTGCCAGTGTGAGTGTCAGTGAGTGAGTGTGAGTGTGTGAGTGTGTGAGTGAGTGAGTGAGAGTGCGAGTGAGTGAGTGAGTGTGAGTGTGAGTGAGTGAGTTAGTGTGAGTGAGTGAGTGAGAGTGTGTGAGTGAGTGAGTGAGTGTGAGTGTGTGAGTGAGAGTGAGAGTGAGTGAGTGAGTGTGTGGGAGTGAGTGAGTGTGTGAGTGTGTGAGTGAGTGAGTGAATGTGAGTGAGTGTGAGTTTGAGTGAGTGTGAATGTGTGTGTGTGTGTGAGTGAGTGAGTGAGTGTGAGAGTGAGTGTGTGAGTGTGTGAGTGAGTGAGTGAGTGAGTGTTTGAGTGTGTGTGTGAGTGAGTGAGTGTGAGTGTGTGTGAGTGTGTGAGTCAGTGAGTGTGAGTGTGTGAGTGAGTGAGTGAGAGTGAGTGAGCGAGAGTGAGTGAGCGAGTGAGTGAATCTGAGTGAGTGTGATTGAGTGAGTGAGTGTGTGAGTGAGTGTGTGAGTGTGTGAGTGAGTGAGTGTGAGTGTGAGGGAGTGAGTCAGTGAGTGTGAGTGTGAGGGAGTGAGTGAGTGTCAGTGAGTGAGTGAGAGTGAGTGAGTGAGTGAGTGTGAGTGAGTGTGTGAATGTGATTGAGTGAGAGTGAGTGAGTGAATGTGAGTGAGTGTGAGTGTGTGAGGGAGTGAGTGAATGTGAGTGTGTGTGTGTGACTGAGTGAGTGTGAGTGAGTTTGAGTGAGTGAGTGTGAGTGAGTGTGTGAGTTTGTGCGTGAGTGAGTGAGTGAGTGTGCGTGAGTGAGTGAGTGTGTGAGTGAGTGTGAGTGAGTGAGAGTGAGTGAGTAGAGTGTGAGAGTGAGTGAGTGAGTGTGAGTGTGTGAGTGAGTGAGTGTGAGTATGTGAGTGAGTGAGTGTGAGTGTGAGTGAGTGAGTGAGAGTGTAAGTATGAGTGAGAGAGTGTGTGAGTGTGTGAGTGTGTGAGTGAGTGAGTGAGTAAATGTGAGTGAATGTGAGTTTGAGTGAGTGAGTGAATGTGAGTGTGTGTGTGAGTGAGTGCGTGTGTGAGTGTGTGAGTGAGTGAGTGAGTGAGTGTGTGAGTGAGTGTGTGAGTGAGTGAGTGAGTGTGAATGAGTGAGTGTGAGTGTGTGTGTGAGTGAGTGAGTGTGCGAGTGAGTGAGTGAGTGTGAGTGAGTGAATGGAAGTGAGTGAGTGTGAGCGTGTGAATGAATGTGAGTGAGTGAGTGTGAGTGAATGTGAGTGAGTGTGAGTTTGAGTGAGTGAGTGAATGTGAGTGTGTGTGTGAGTGAGTGTTTGAGTGTGTGTGTGAGTGTGTGAGTGAATGAATGTGTGTGAGTGTGTGTGAGTGAGTGAGTGAGTGAATTAGTGAGAGTGTGAGTGAGTGAGTGAGTGTGAGTGTGTGAGTGAGTGAGTGAGTGTGAGTGTGTGAGTGAGTGTGAGTGATTGAGAGTGAGTGAGTGAATGTGAGTGAGTGAGTGTGAGTGAGTGAGTGAATGTGAGTGAGTGAGTGTGAGTGAGTGAGTGAATGTGAGTTAGTGAGTGAGTGAATGTGAGTGAGTGAGTGAGTGTGAGTGAGTGAGTGAGTGAATGTGAGTGAGTGAGTGAGTGAATGTGAGTGAGTGAGTTTGTGAGTGAGTGAGTGAATGGGTGAGTGTGTGAGAGAATGCGTGTGAGTGAGTGAGTGAGTGAGTAAGTGAGTGGAGTGTGCGAGTGAGTGAGTGATTGTGAGTGTTTGAGTGAGTGAGTGTGAGTGTGTGAGTGATTGATTGAGTGTGTGAGTGAGTGTGTGAGTGCATTTGCGAGTGAGTGAGTGAGTGTGAGTGTGTGAGTGAGTGACTGAGTGAGAGTGTTTGAGTGACTGTGTGAGTGTGAGTGTGTGTGAGTGAGTGAGTGAATGTGAGTGAGTGTGAGTTTGAGTGAGTGAGTGAATGTGAGTGTGTGTGTGTGAGTGAGTGAGTGAGTGTGAGTGAGTGAGAGTGAGTGAGTGAGTGAGTGAATCTGAGTGAGTGAGTGTGAGTGAGTGAGTGAGTGAGTGAATGAGTGAGTGAGTGAGTGTGAGTGTGTGAGTGAGTGTGTGATTGAGTGAGAGTGTGAGTGAGTGAGTGAGTGTGTGTGTGAGTGAGTGAGTGAGTGGGAGTGTGTGAGTGTGTGAGTGTGTGAGTGAGTGAGTGAGTGAATGCGAGTGAGTGAGTTTGAGTGAGTGAATGTGAGTGTGTGTGTGAGTGAGTGAGTGAGTGTGAGTGAGTGAGTGAGTGAGAGTGAGTGAGTGAGTGAATCTGAGTGAGTGAGAGTGAGTGAGTGAGTGAATGAGTGAGTGAGTGAGTGTGAGTGTGTGCATGAGTGAGTGTGATTGAGTGAGCGAGTGTGTGAGTGAGTGTGTGAGTGTGTGAGTGAGTGAGTGTGAGTGTGAGGGAGTGAGTGAGTGAGTGTGAGTGTGAGGGAGTGAGTGAGTGAGTGTCAGTGAGTGAGTGAGAGTGAGTGAGTGAGTGAGTGTGAGTGAGTGTGTGAATGTGATTGAGTGAGAGTGAGTGAGTGAATGTGAGTGAGTGTGAGTGTGTGAGGGAGTGAGTGAATGTGAGTGTGTGTGTGTGACTGAGTGAGTGTGAGTGAGTTTGAGTGAGTGAGTGTGAGTGAGTGTGTGAGTTTGTGCGTGAGTGAGTGAGTGAGTGTGCGTGAGTGAGTGAGTGTGTGAGTGAGTGTGAGTGAGTGAGAGTGAGTGAGTAGAGTGTGAGAGTGAGTGAGTGAGTGTGAGTGTGTGAGTGAGTGAGTGTGAGTATGTGAGTGAGTGAGTGTGAGTGAGTGAGTGAGAGTGTAAGTATGAGTGAGAGAGTGTGTGAGTGTGTGAGTGAGTGAGTGAGTAAATGTGAGTGAATGTGAGTTTGAGTGAGTGAGTGAATGTGAGTGTGTGTGTGAGTGAGTGCGTGTGTGAGTGTGAGTGAGTGAGTGAGTGAGTGTGTGAGTGAGTGTGTGAGTGAGTGAGTGAGTGTGAATGAGTGAGTGTGAGTGTGTGTGTGAGTGAGTGAGTGTGCGAGTGATTGAGTGAGTGTGAGTGAGTGAATGGAAGTGAGTGAGTGTGAGCGTGTGAATGAATGTGAGTGAGTGAGTATGAGTGAATGTGAGTGAGTGTGAGTTTGAGTGAGTGAGTGAATGTGAGTGTGTGTGTGAGTGAGTGTTTGAGTGTGTGTGTGAGTGTGTGAGTGAATGAATGTGTGTGAGTGTGTGTGAGTGAGTGAGTGAGTGAATTAGTGAGAGTGTGAGTGAGTGAGTGAGTGTGAGTGTGTGAGTGAGTGAGTGAGTGAGTGTGAGTGTGTGAGTGAGTGAGAGAGTGAGTGAGAGTATGAGTGAGTGAGTGAGTGAGTAAGTGTGAGTGAGAGAGTGTATGAGTGTGTGAGTGTGTGAGTGAGTGTGAGTTTGAGTGAGTCAGTGAATGTGAGTGTATGTGTGAGTGAGTGAGTGTGTGAGTGTGTGAGTGAGTGAGTGAGTGAGTGAGTGTGTGAGTGAGTGTGTGAGTGAGTGAGTGTGAATGAGTGAGTGTGAGTGTGTGCGTGAGTGAGTGAGTGTGCGAGTGAGTGAGTGAGTGTGAGTCAGTGAATGTGAGTGAGTGAGTGAGTGAGTGAATCTGAGTGAGTGAGTGTGAGTGAGTGAGTGAGTGAGTGAATGAGTGTGTGAGTGAGTGAGTGTGAGTGTGTGAGTGAGTGTGTGATTGAGTGAGAGTGTGAGTGAGTGAGTGAGTGTGTGTGTGAGTGAGTGAGTGAGTGGGAGTGTGTGAGTGTGTGAGTGTGTGAGTGAGTGAGTGAGTGAATGTGAGTGAGTGAATTTGAGTGAGTGAATGTGAGTGTGTGTGTGAGTGAGTGAGTGAGTGTGAGTGAGTGAGTGAGTGAGAGTGAGTGAGTGAGTGAATCTGAGTGAGTGAGTGTGAGTGAGGGAGTGAATGAGTGAGTGAGTGAGTGTGAGTGTGTGCATGAGTGAGTGTGATTGAGTGAGCGAGTGTGTGAGTGAGTGTGTGAGTGTGTGAGTGAGTGAGTGTGAGTGTGAGGGAGTGAGTGAGTGAGTGTGAGTGTGAGGGAGTGAGTGAGTGAGTGTCAGTGAGTGAGTGAGAGTGAGTGAGTGAGTGAGTGTGAGTGAGTGTGTGAATGTGATTGAGTGAGAGTGAGTGAGTGAATGTGAGTGAGTGTGAGTGTGTGAGGGAGTGAGTGAATGTGAGTGTGTGTGTGTGACTGAGTGAGTGTGAGTGAGTTTGAGTGAGTGAGTGTGAGTGAGTGTGTGAGTTTGTGCGTGAGTGAGTGAGTGAGTGTGCGTGAGTGAGTGAGTGTGTGAGTGAGTGTGAGTGAGTGAGAGTGAGTGAGTAGAGTGTGAGAGTGAGTGAGTGAGTGTGAGTGTGTGAGTGAGTGAGTGTGAGTATGTGAGTGAGTGAGTGTGAGTGTGAGTGAGTGAGTGAGAGTGTAAGTATGAGTGAGAGAGTGTGTGAGTGTGTGAGTGAGTGAGTGAGTAAATGTGAGTGAATGTGAGTTTGAGTGAGTGAGTGAATGTGAGTGTGTGTGTGAGTGAGTGCGTGTGTGAGTGTGAGTGAGTGAGTGAGTGAGTGTGTGAGTGAGTGTGTGAGTGAGTGAGTGAGTGTGAATGAGTGAGTGTGAGTGTGTGTGTGAGTGAGTGAGTGTGCGAGTGATTGAGTGAGTGTGAGTGAGTGAATGGAAGTGAGTGAGTGTGAGCGTGTGAATGAATGTGAGTGAGTGAGTGTGAGTGAATGTGAGTGAGTGTGAGTTTGAGTGAGTGAGTGAATGTGAGTGTGTGTGTGAGTGAGTGTTTGAGTGTGTGTGTGAGTGTGTGAGTGAATGAATGTGTGTGAGTGTGTGTGAGTGAGTGAGTGAGTGAATTAGTGAGAGTGTGAGTGAGTGAGTGAGTGTGAGTGTGTGAGTGAGTGAGTGAGTGAGTGTGAGTGTGTGAGTGAGTGAGAGAGTGAGTGAGAGTATGAGTGAGTGAGTGAGTGAGTAAGTGTGAGTGAGAGAGTGTATGAGTGTGTGAGTGTGTGAGTGAGTGTGAGTTTGAGTGAGTCAGTGAATGTGAGTGTATGTGTGAGTGAGTGAGTGTGTGAGTGTGTGAGTGAGTGAGTGAGTGAGTGAGTGTGTGAGTGAGTGTGTGAGTGAGTGAGTGTGAATGAGTGAGTGTGAGTGTGTGCGTGAGTGAGTGAGTGTGCGAGTGAGTGAGTGAGTGTGAGTCAGTGAATGTGAGTGAGTGAGTGAGTGAGTGAATCTGAGTGAGTGAGTGTGAGTGAGTGAGCGAGTGAGTGAATGAGTGAGTGAGTGAGTGAGTGTGAGTGTGTGAGTGAGTGTGTGATTGAGTGAGAGTGTGAGTGAGTGAGTGAGTGTGTGTGTGAGTGAGTGAGTGAGTGGGAGTGTGTGAGTGTGTGAGTGTGTGAGTGAGTGAGTGAGTGAATGTGAGTGAGTGAGTTTGAGTGAGTGAATGTGAGTGTGTGTGTGAGTGAGTGAGTGAGTGTGAGTGAGTGAGTGAGTGAGAGTGAGTGAGTGAGTGAATCTGAGTGAGTGAGTGTGAGTGAGTGAGTGAATGAGTGAGTGAGTGAGTGTGAGTGTGTGCATGAGTGAGTGTGATTGAGTGAGCGAGTGTGTGAGTGAGTGTGTGAGTGTGTGAGTGAGTGAGTGTGAGTGTGAGGGAGTGAGTGAGTGAGTGTGAGTGTGAGGGAGTGAGTGAGTGAGTGTCAGTGAGTGAGTGAGAGTGAGTGAGTGAGTGAGTGTGAGTGAGTGTGTGAATGTGATTGAGTGAGAGTGAGTGAGTGAATGTGAGTGAGTGTGAGTGTGTGAGGGAGTGAGTGAATGTGAGTGTGTGTGTGTGACTGAGTGAGTGTGAGTGAGTTTGAGTGAGTGAGTGTGAGTGAGTGTGTGAGTTTGTGCGTGAGTGAGTGAGTGAGTGTGCGTGAGTGAGTGAGTGTGTGAGTGAGTGTGAGTGAGTGAGAGTGAGTGAGTAGAGTGTGAGAGTGAGTGAGTGAGTGTGAGTGTGTGAGTGAGTGAGTGTGAGTATGTGAGTGAGTGAGTGTGAGTGTGAGTGAGTGAGTGAGAGTGTAAGTATGAGTGAGAGAGTGTGTGAGAGTGTGAGTGAGTGAGTGAGTAAATGTGAGTGAATGTGAGTTTGAGTGAGTGAGTGAATGTGAGTGTGTGTGTGAGTGAGTGCGTGTGTGAGTGTGAGTGAGTGAGTGAGTGAGTGTGTGAGTGAGTGTGTGAGTGAGTGAGTGAGTGTGAATGAGTGAGTGTGAGTGTGTGTGTGAGTGAGTGAGTGTGCGAGTGATTGAGTGAGTGTGAGTGAGTGAATGGAAGTGAGTGAGTGTGAGCGTGTGAATGAATGTGAGTGAGTGAGTGTGAGTGAATGTGAGTGAGTGTGAGTTTGAGTGAGTGAGTGAATGTGAGTGTGTGTGTGAGTGAGTGTTTGAGTGTGTGTGTGAGTGTGTGAGTGAATGAATGTGTGTGAGTGTGTGTGAGTGAGTGAGTGAGTGAATTAGTGAGAGTGTGAGTGAGTGAGTGAGTGTGAGTGTATGAGTGAGTGAGTGAGTGAGTGTGAGTGTGTGAGTGAGTGAGAGAGTGAGTGAGAGTATGAGTGAGTGAGTGAGTAAGTGTGAGTGAGAGAGTGTATGAGTGTGTGAGTGTGTGAGTGAGTGTGAGTTTGAGTGAGTCAGTGAATGTGAGTGTATGTGTGAGTGAGTGAGTGTGTGAGTGTGTGAGTGAGTGAGTGAGTGAGTGAGTGTGTGAGTGAGTGTGTGAGTGAGTGAGTGTGAATGAGTGAGTGTGAGTGTGTGCGTGAGTGAGTGAGTGTGCGAGTGAGTGAGTGTGAGTCAGTGAATGTGAGT
This sequence comes from Somniosus microcephalus, assembly GCF_052327205.1. Lineage (NCBI taxonomy): Eukaryota > Metazoa > Chordata > Chondrichthyes > Squaliformes > Somniosidae > Somniosus > Somniosus microcephalus. Next base: position 48,532,868 of record NC_140991.1, on the reverse strand, counting down.
GAGTGAGTGTGAGTGTGTGAATGAATGTGAGTGAGTGAGTGTGAGTGAATGTGAGTGAGTGTTAGTTTGAGTGAGTGAGTGAATGAGTGTGTGTGTGAGTGAGTGTTTGAGTGTATGTGTGAGTGTGTGAGTGAGTGAATTTGTGTGAGTGTGTGAGTGAGTGAGTGAGTGAATGAGTGAGAGTGTGAGTGAGTGAGTGAGTGAGTGTGAGTGTGTGAGTGAGTGAGTGTGAGTGTGAGTGAGTGAGTTTGAGTGAGTGAATGTGAGTGTGAGTGTGTGAGTGTTTGAGTGTGTGTGAGTGAGTGAGAGTGTTTGAGTGTGTGTGTGAGTGAGTGAGTGAGTGTGTGTGAGTGAGTGAGTGTGAGTGATTGGGAGTGTGTGAGTGAGTGTGTGAGTGAGTGAGTGTGAGTGAGTGAGTGTGAGTGTGTGAGTGAGTGAGTGAGTCAGTGAGTGTGTGAGTGAGTGAGTGAGTGAATGTGAGTGAGTGTGAGTGAGTGAGTGAGTGTGTGTGAGTGTGTGAGTGAGTGAGAGAGTGAGTGTTTGAGTGCGTGTGTGAGTGAGTGAGTGTGAGTGTGAGTGAGTGAGTGAGTGAGAGTGAGTGAGCGAGTGAGTGAATCTGAGTGAGTGTGTGATTGAGTGAGCGAGTGTGTGAGTGAGTGTGTGAGTGTGTGAGTGAGTGTGTGAGAGAGTGAGTGAGTGTGAGTGAGTGTGTGAGTGTGTGAGTGAGTGTGTGAGAGAGTGAGTGAGTGTGAGTGACTGAGTGAGAGTGAGTAAGTGAGTGAATCTGAGTGAGTGAGTGTGTGAATGAGTGAATGTGAGTGAGTGTGTGAGTGAGTGAGTGAGTGAATGAGTGAGTGAGTGTGTGAGTGAATGGGTGAGTGTGAGTGAGTGAGTGAATGAGTGAGTGAGTGTGAGTGAGTGAATGTGAGTGAGTGAGTGTGAGTGAGTGAGTGTGAGTGAGTGAGAGTGTTAGAGTGTGTGTGTGAGTGAGTGTGTGTGAGTGTGAGTGAGTGTGAGTGAGTGAGTGTGTGAGTGAGAGTGAGTGAGTGAGTGAGTGAATCTGAGTAAGTGTGTGAGTGAGTGAGTGTGAGTGTGTGTGTGTGAGTGTGAGTGTGAGTGTGAGTGAGTGAGTGAGTGTTAGTGAATGAATGTGAGTGAGTGAGTGAGTGTGTGAGTGTGCGAGTGAGTGAGTGAGTGAGTGTGAGTGAGTGAGTGAGTGTGTGGGAGTGAGTGAGTGTGTGAGTGTGTGAGTGTGTGAGTGAGTGAGTGAATGTGAGTGTGTGTGTGAGTGAGTGTTTGAGTGTGTGTGTGAGTGAATGAGTGTGAGTGTGTGAGTGAGTGTGAGTGAGTGTGTGAGAGAGTGAGT
>NC_140991.1:48521502-48529002 GCF_052327205.1 Somniosus microcephalus | reverse complement strand
GTGTGTGTGTGACTGAGTGAGTGTGAGTGAGTTTGAGTGAGTGAGTGTGAGTGAGTGTGTGAGTTTGTGCGTGAGTGAGTGAGTGAGTGTGCGTGAGTGAGTGAGTGTGTGAGTGAGTGTGAGTGAGTGAGAGTGAGTGAGTAGAGTGTGAGAGTGAGTGAGTGTGAGTGTGTGAGTGAGTGAGTGTGAGTATGTGAGTGAGTGAGTGTGAGTGTGAGTGAGTGAGTGAGAGTGCAAGTATGAGTGAGAGAGTGTGTGAGTGTGTGAGTGTGTGAGTGAGTGAGTGAGTAAATGTGAGTGAATGTGAGTTTGAGTGAGTGAGTGAATGTGAGTGTGTGTGTGAGTGAGTGCGTGTGTGAGTGTGTGAGTGAGTGAGTGAGTGAGTGTGTGAGTGAGTGTGTGAGTGAGTGAGTGAGTGTGAATGAGTGAGTGTGAGTGTGTGTGTGAGTGAGAGAGTGTGCGAGTGAGTGAGTGAGTGTGAGTGAGTGAATGGAAGTGAGTGAGTGTGAGCGTGTGAATGAATGTGAGTGAGTGAGTGTGAGTGAATGTGAGTGAGTGTGAGTTTGAGTGAGTGAGTGAATGTGAGTGTGTGTGTGAGTGAGTGTTTGAGTGTGTGTGTGAGTGTGTGAGTGAATGAATGTGTGTGAGTGTGTGTGAGTGAGTGAGTGAGTGAATTAGTGAGAGTGTGAGTGAGTGAGTGAGTGTGAGTGTGTGAGTGAGTGAGTGAGTGAGTGTGAGTGTGTGAGTGAGTGTGAGTGATTGAGAGTGAGTGAGTGAATGTGAGTGAGTGAGTGTGAGTGAGTGAGTGAATGTGAGTGAGTGAGTGTGAGTGAGTGAGTGAATGTGAGTGAGTGAGTGAATGTGAGTGAGTGATTGAGTGAGTGAGTGAATGTGAGTGAGTGAGTGAGTGTGAGTGAGTGAGTGAATGTGAGTGAGTGTGAGTGTGTGAGGGAGTGAGTGAATGTGAGTGTGTGTGTGTGACTGAGTGAGTGTGAGTGAGTTTGAGTGAGTGAGTGTGAGTGAGTGTGTGAGTTTGTGCGTGAGTGAGTGAGTGAGTGTGCGTGAGTGAGTGAGTGTGTGAGTGAGTGTGAGTGAGTGAGAGTGAGTGAGTAGAGTGTGAGAGTGAGTGAGTGAGTGTGAGTGTGTGAGTGAGTGAGTGTGAGTATGTGAGTGAGTGAGTGTGAGTGTGAGTGAGTGAGTGAGAGTGTAAGTATGAGTGAGAGAGTGTGTGAGTGTGTGAGTGTGTGAGTGAGTGAGTGAGTAAATGTGAGTGAATGTGAGTTTGAGTGAGTGAGTGAATGTGAGTTTCTGTGTGAGTGAGTGCGTGTGTGAGTGTGTGAGTGAGTGAGTGAGTGAGTGTGTGAGTGAGTGTGTGAGTGAGTGAGTGAGTGTGAATGAGTGAGTGTGAGTGTGTGTGTGAGTGAGAGAGTGTGCGAGTGAGTGAGTGAGTGTGAGTGAGTGAATGGAAGTGAGTGAGTGTGAGCGTGTGAATGAATGTGAGTGAGTGAGTGTGAGTGAATGTGAGTGAGTGTGAGTTTGAGTGAGTGAGTGAATGTGAGTGTGTGTGTGAGTGAGTGTTTGAGTGTGTGTGTGAGTGTGTGAGTGAATGAATGTGTGTGAGTGTGTGTGAGTGAGTGAGTGAGTGAATTAGTGAGAGTGTGAGTGAGTGAGTGAGTGTGAGTGTGTGAGTGAGTGAGTGAGTGAGTGTGAGTGTGTGAGTGAGTGTGAGTGATTGAGAGTGAGTGAGTGAATGTGAGTGAGTGAGTGTGAGTGAGTGAGTGAATGTGAGTGAGTGTGAGTGAGTGAGTGAATGTGAGTGAGTGAGTGAATGTGAGTGAGTGATTGAGTGAGTGAGTGAATGTGAGTGAGTGAGTGAGTGTGAGTGAGTGAATGTGAGTGAGTGAGTGAGTGTGAGTGAGTGAGTGAATGTGAGTGAGTGAGTGAGTGAATGTGAGTGAGTGAGTTTGTGAGTGAGTGAGTGAATGGGTGAGTGTGTGAGTGAATGAGTGTGAGTGAGAGAGTGAGTAAGTGAGTGGAGTGTGAGAGTGAGTGAGTGATTGTGCGTGTTTGAGTGAGTGAGTGTGAGTGTGTGAGTGATTGAGTGAGTGTGTGAGTGAGTGTATGAGTGCATTTGTGAGTGAGTGAGTGAGTGTGAGTGTGTGAGTGAGTGACTGAGGGAGAGTGTTTGAGTGAGTGTGTGAGTGTGAGTGTGTGAATTGAGTGAGTGAGTGAATGTGAGTGGGTGTGAGTTTGAGTGAGTGAGTGAATGTGAGTGTGTGTGTGTGAGTGAGTGAGTGAGTGAGTGAGTGTGAGTGAGTGAGTGTGAGTGAGTGAGTGAGTGAATCTGAGTGAGTGAGTGTGAGTGAGTGAGTGAGTGAATGAGTGAGTGAGTGTGAGTGTGTGAGTGAGTGAGTGTGTGATTGAGTGAGAGTGTGAGTGAGTGAGTGAGTGTGTGTGTGAGTGTGTGAGTGAGTGAGTGAGTGAGTGTGTGGGAGTGTGTGAGTGTGTGTGTGTGAGTGAGTGAGTGAGTGAATGTGAGTGAGTGTGAGTTTGAGTGAGTGAGTGAATGTGAGTGTGTGTGTGTGAGTGAGTGAGAGTGAGTGAGTGAGAGTGAGTGAGTGAGTGAGTGAATCTGAGTGAGTGAGTGTGGGTGAGTGAGTGAGTGATTGAATGAGTGAGTGAGTGAGTGAGTGTGAGTGTGTGAGTGAGTGAGTGTGTGAGAGTGTGAGTGAGTGAGTGAGCGTCTGTGTGAGTGTGTGAGTGAGTGAGTGAGTGTGTGGGAGTGAGTGAGTGTGTGAGTGTGTGAGTGTGTGAGTGAGTGAGTGAATGTGAGTGAGTGTGAGTTTGAGTGAGTGAGTGAATGTGAGTGTGTGTGTGAGTGAGTGTTTCAGTGTGTGTGTGAGTGAGTGAGTGTGAGTGTGTGAATGAGTGAGTGTGAGTGAGTGAGTGTGAGTGAGTGAGTAAGTGAGTGAATCTGATTGAGTGAGTGAGTGAGTGAGTGAATGTGAGTGAGTGAGTGAGTGAGATTGAGTGAGTGAGTGAGTGAGTGTGTGAGTGAGTGAGTGTGAGTGAGTGAGTGTGTGAGTGAGTGAGTGAGTGTGAGTGAGTGAGAGTGAGTGAGTGGAGTGTGAGAGTGTGAGTGAGTGTGAGTGTGTGAGTGAGTGAGTGTGAGTATGTGAGTGAGTGAGTGTGAGTGTGAATGAGTGAGTGAGTGTGAGTGTGTGAGTGAGTGAGAGAGTGAGTGAGAGTATGAGTGAGTGAGTGAGTGAGTAAGTGTGAGTGAGAGAGTGTATGAGTGTGTGAGTGTGTGAGTGAGTGTGAGTTTGAGTGAGTCAGTGAATGTGAGTGTATGTGTGAGTGAGTGAGTGTGTGAGTGTGTGAGTGAGTGAGTGAGTGAGTGAGTGTGTGAGTGAGTGAGTGTGAATGAGTGAGTGTGAGTGTGTGCGTGAGTGAGTGAGTGTGCGAGTGAGTGAGTGAGTGTGAGTCAGTGAATGTGAGTGAGTGAGTGTGAGTGTGTGAATGAATGTGAGTGAGTGAGTGTGAGTGAATGTGAGTGAGTGTGAGTTTGAGTGAGTGAGTGAATGAGTGTGTGTGTGAGTGAGTGTTTGAGTGTATGTGTGAGTGTGTGAGTGAGTGAATTTGTGTGAGTGTGTGAGTGAGTGAGTGAGTGAATGAGTGAGAGTGTGAGTGAGTGAGTGAGTGAGTGTGAGTGTGTGAGTGAGTGAGTGTGAGTGTGAGTGAGTGAGTGTGAGTGAGTGAGAGTGAGTGAGTGAATGTGAGTGAGTGAGTGTGAGATGAGTGAGTGAATGTGAGTGAGTGAGTGAGTGAGTGTGAGTGAGTGAGTGAGTGAATGTGAGTGAGTGAGTGAGTGAATGTGAGTGAGTGAGTTTGTGAGTGAGTGAGTGAATGGGTGAGTGTGTGAGTGTGTGAGTGAGTGAGTGAGTGAATGTGAGTGAGTGTGAGTTTGAGTGAGTGAGTGAATGTGAGTGTGTGTGTGAGTGAGTGTTTCAGTGTGTGTGTGAGTGAGTGAGTGTGAGTGTGTGAGTGAGTGAGTGTGAGTGAGTGAGTGAGAGTGAGTGAGTAAGTGAGTGAATCTGAGTGAGTGAGTGAGTGAGTGAATGTGAGTGAGTGAGTGAGTGAGAGTGAGTGAGTGAGTGAGTGTGAGTGTGTGAGTGAGTGAGTGTGAGTGAGTGAGTGTGAGTGTGTGAGTGAGTGAGTGAGTGAATGTGAGTGAGTGAGAGTGAGTGAGTGAATGTGAGTGAGTGTGTGAGTGAGTGAGTGAGTGAGTGTGAGTGAGTGAGTGTGTCAGTGAGTGAGTGAATGAATGTGAGTGAGTGAGAGTGAGTGAGTGAATGTGAGTGAGTGAGTGAGTGAGTGTGAGTGAGTGAGTGAGTGAATGAGAGAGAGTGAGTTTGTGAGTGAGTGAGTGAATGTATGAGTGTGGGAGTGTGTGAGTGAGTGAGTGGAGTGTGAGAGTGAGTGAGTGAATGTGAGTGTGTGAGTGAGTGTGAGTTTGTGAGTGAGTGAGTGTGTGGGAGTGAGTGAGTGTGTGAGTGAGTGAGTGAGTGAGTGAGAGTGAGTGAGTGAGTGAGTGAACCTGAGAGAGTGAGTGAATGTGAGTGAGTGAGTGAGTGAGAGTGAGTGAGTGTGAGTGTGTGTGTGAGTGAGTGAGTGAGTGTGAGTGAGTGAATGTGAGTGAGTGAGTGTGAGTGAGTGAGTGAGTGTGAGTGAGTGAGAGTGTTAGAGTGTGTGTGTGAGTGAGTGTGTGTGAGTGTGAGTGAGTGTGAGTGAGTGAGTGTGTGAGTGAGAGTGAGTGAGTGAGTGAGTGAATCTGAGTAAGTGTGTGAGTGAGTGAGTGTGAGTGTGTGTGTGTGAGTGAGTGTGAGTGTGAGTGAGTGAGTGAGTGTTAGTGAATGAATGTGAGTGAGTGAGTGAGTGTGTGAGCGTGCGAGTGAGTGAGTGAGTGAGTGTGAGTGAGTGAGTGAGTGTGTGGGAGTGAGTGAGTGTGTGAGTGTGTGAGTGAGTGAGTGAATGTGAGTGTGTGTGTGAGTGAGTGTTTGAGCGTGTGTGTGAGTGAATGAGTGTGAGTGTGTGAGTGAGTGTGAGTGAGTGTGTGAGAGAGTGAGTGAGTGAGTGTGAGTGAGTGAGGAGTGAGTGTGTGAGTGAGTGAGTGAGAGTGAGTGAGTAAGTGAGTGAATCTGAGTGAGTGAGTGTGTGAGTGAGTGAATGTGAGTGAGTGAGTGAGTGTGAGTGAGTGAGTGTGAGTGTGTCAGTGAGTGAGTGAGTGAATGTGAGTGAGTGAGAGTGACTGAGTGAATGTGAGTGAGTGAGTGAGTGAGTGTGAGTGAGTGAGTGAGTGAATGTGAGAGAGTGAGTTTGAGTGAGTGAGTGAGTGAATGTGTGAGTGTGTGAGTGAGTGAGTGTGTGAGTGAGGGTGAGTGATGAGTGGAGTGTGAGAGTGAGTGAGTGTGAGTGTGTGAGTGAGTGAGTATGTGAGTGAGGGAGAGTGCGAGTGAGTGAGTGAGTATGAGTGTGAGTGAGTGAGTGAGTGAGTGTGAGTGAGTGAGTGTGAGTGTGTGAGTAAGTGAGTGTGTGAGTGAGTGAGTTTGTGGGAGTGAGTGAGTGTGTGAGTGTGTGAGTGAGTGAGAGTTTGAGTGAGTGAATGTGAGTGTGTGTGAGTGAGTGAGTGAGTGTTTGAGTGTGTGAGTGAGTGAGTGTGAGTGTGAGTGAGTGAGTGAGTGAGTGTGAGTGAGTGAGTGAGAGTGAGTGAGTGAGTGTGAGTGAGTGAGTGAGTGTGAGTGTGAGAGTGAGTGAGTATGTGAGTGAGTGTGTGAGTGAGTAAGTATGTGAGTGAGTGAGTGATTGTGAGTGTGTGAGTGTTTCAGTGTGAGTGTCAGTGAGTGAGTGTGAGTGTGTGAGTGAGTGAGTGAGAGTGCGAGTGAGTGAGTGTGAGTGTGAGTGAGTGAGTGTGAGTGAGTGAGTGTGAGTGAGTGTGTGAGTGAGTGAGTGAGTGTGTGGGAGTGAGTGAGTGTGTGAGTGTGAGTGAGTGAGTGAGTGTGAGTGAGTGAGTTTGAGTGAGTGAATGTGAGTGTGAGTGTGTGAGTGTTTGAGTGTGTGTGAGTGAGTGAGAGTGTTTGAGTGTGTGTGTGAGTGAGTGAGTGAGTGTGTGTGAGTGAGTGAGTGTGAGTGATTGGGAGTGTGTGAGTGAGTGTGTGAGTGAGTGAGTGTGAGTGAGTGAGTGTGAGTGTGTGAGTGAGTGAGTGAGTGAGTGTGTGAGTGAGTGAGTGAGTGAATGTGAGTGAGTGTGAGTGAGTGAGTGAGTGTGTGTGAGTGTGTGAGTGAGTGAGAGAGTGAGTGTTTGAGTGTGTGTGTGAGTGAGTGAGTGTGAGTGTGAGTGAGTGAGTGAGTGAGAGTGAGTGAGCGAGTGAGTGAATCTGAGTGAGTGTGTGATTGAGTGAGCGAGTGTGTGAGTGAGTGTGTGAGTGTGTGAGTGAGTGTGTGAGAGAGTGAGTGAGTGTGAGTGAGTGTGTGAGTGTGTGAGTGAGTGTGTGAGAGAGTGAGTGAGTGTGAGTGAGTGAGTGAGAGTGAGTAAGTGAGTGAATCTGAGTGAGTGAGTGTGTGAATGAGTGAATGTGAGTGAGTGTGTGAGTGAGTGAGTGAGTGAATGAGTGAGTGAGTGTGTGAGTGAATGAGTGAGTGTGAGTGAGTGAGTGAATGAGTGAGTGAGTGTGAGTGAGTGAGTGTGTGAGTGAGTGAGTGAATGAGTGAGTGAGTGTGTGAGTGAGTGTGAGTGAGTGAGTGGAGTGTGAGAGTGAGTGAGTGTGAATGTGTGAGTGAGTGAGTGTGAGTGAGTGAGTGAGTGAGTGAGTTTGTGAGTGAGTGAGTGAGTGAGTGTGAGTGTGTGAGTGTGCCAGTGTGAGTGTCAGTGAGTGAGTGTGAGTGTGTGAGTGTGTGAGTGAGTGAGTGAGAGTGCGAGTGAGTGAGTGAGTGTGAGTGTGAGTGAGTGAGTTAGTGTGAGTGAGTGAGTGAGAGTGTGTGAGTGAGTGAGTGAGTGTGAGTGTGTGAGTGAGAGTGAGAGTGAGTGAGTGTGTGGGAGTGAGTGAGTGTGTGAGTGTGTGAGTGAGTGAGTGAATGTGAGTGAGTGTGAGTTTGAGTGAGTGTGAATGTGTGTGTGTGTGTGAGTGAGTGAGTGAGTGTGAGAGTGAGTGTGTGAGTGTGTGAGTGAGTGAGTGAGTGAGTGTTTGAGTGTGTGTGTGAGTGAGTGAGTGTGAGTGTGTGTGAGTGTGTGAGTCAGTGAGTGTGAGTGTGTGAGTGAGTGAGTGAGTGAGTGAGTGAGCGAGAGTGAGTGAGCGAGTGAGTGAATCTGAGTGAGTGTGATTGAGTGAGTGAGTGTGTGAGTGAGTGTGTGAGTGTGTGAGTGAGTGAGTGTGAGTGTGAGGGAGTGAGTCAGTGAGTGTGAGTGTGAGGGAGTGAGTGAGTGTCAGTGAGTGAGTGAGAGTG
>NC_140991.1:48514002-48519002 GCF_052327205.1 Somniosus microcephalus | reverse complement strand
GTGAGTGTGAGCGTGTGAATGAATGTGAGTGAGTGAGTATGAGTGAATGTGAGTGAGTGTGAGTTTGAGTGAGTGAGTGAATGTGAGTGTGTGTGTGAGTGAGTGTTTGAGTGTGTGTGTGAGTGTGTGAGTGAATGAATGTGTGTGAGTGTGTGTGAGTGAGTGAGTGAGTGAATTAGTGAGAGTGTGAGTGAGTGAGTGAGTGTGAGTGTGTGAGTGAGTGAGTGAGTGAGTGTGAGTGTGTGAGTGAGTGAGAGAGTGAGTGAGAGTATGAGTGAGTGAGTGAGTGAGTAAGTGTGAGTGAGAGAGTGTATGAGTGTGTGAGTGTGTGAGTGAGTGTGAGTTTGAGTGAGTCAGTGAATGTGAGTGTATGTGTGAGTGAGTGAGTGAATGTGAGTGTGTGTGTGAGTGAGTGTTTCAGTGTGTGTGTGAGTGAGTGAGTGTGAGTGTGTGAATGAGTGAGTGTGAGTGAGTGAGTGTGAGTGAGTGAGTAAGTGAGTGAATCTGATTGAGTGAGTGAGTGAGTGAGTGAATGTGAGTGAGTGAGTGAGTGAGATTGAGTGAGTGAGTGAGTGAGTGTGTGAGTGAGTGAGTGTGAGTGAGTGAGTGTGTGAGTGAGTGAGTGAGTGTGAGTGAGTGAGAGTGAGTGAGTGGAGTGTGAGAGTGTGAGTGAGTGTGAGTGTGTGAGTGAGTGAGTGTGAGTATGTGAGTGAGTGAGTGTGAGTGTGAATGAGAGAGTGTATGAGTGTGTGAGTGTGTGAGTGAGTGTGAGTTTGAGTGAGTCAGTGAATGTGAGTGTATGTGTGAGTGAGTGAGTGTGTGAGTGTGTGAGTGAGTGAGTGAGTGAGTGAGTGAGTGTGTGAGTGAGTGAGTGTGAATGAGTGAGTGTGAGTGTGTGCGTGAGTGAGTGAGTGTGCGAGTGAGTGAGTGAGTGTGAGTCAGTGAATGTGAGTGAGTGAGTGTGAGTGTGTGAATGAATGTGAGTGAGTGAGTGTGAGTGAATGTGAGTGAGTGTGAGTTTGAGTGAGTGAGTGAATGAGTGTGTGTGTGAGTGAGTGTTTGAGTGTATGTGTGAGTGTGTGAGTGAGTGAATTTGTGTGAGTGTGTGAGTGAGTGAGTGAGTGAATGAGTGAGAGTGTGAGTGAGTGAGTGAGTGAGTGTGAGTGTGTGAGTGAGTGAGTGTGAGTGTGAGTGAGTGAGTGTGAGTGAGTGAGAGTGAGTGAGTGAATGTGAGTGAGTGAGTGTGAGTGAGTGAGTGAATGTGAGTGAGTGAGTGAGTGAGTGTGAGTGAGTGAGTGAGTGAATGTGAGTGAGTGAGTGAGTGAATGTGAGTGAGTGAGTTTGTGAGTGAGTGAGTGAATGGGTGAGTGTGTGAGTGTGTGAGTGAGTGAGTGAATGTGAGTGAGTGTGAGTTTGAGTGAGTGAGTGAATGTGAGTGTGTGTGTGAGTGAGTGTTTCAGTGTGTGTGTGAGTGAGTGAGTGTGAGTGTGTGAGTGAGTGAGTGTGAGTGAGTGAGTGAGAGTGAGTGAGTAAGTGAGTGAATCTGAGTGAGTGAGTGAGTGAGTGAATGTGAGTGAGTGAGTGAGTGAGAGTGAGTGAGTGAGTGAGTGTGAGTGTGTGAGTGAGTGAGTGTGAGTGAGTGAGTGTGAGTGTGTGAGTGAGTGAGTGAGTGAATGTGAGTGAGTGAGAGTGAGTGAGTGAATGTGAGTGAGTGTGTGAGTGAGTGAGTGAGTGAGTGTGAGTGAGTGAGTGTGTCAGTGAGTGAGTGAATGAATGTGAGTGAGTGAGAGTGAGTGAGTGAATGTGAGTGAGTGAGTGAGTGAGTGTGAGTGAGTGAGTGAGTGAATGAGAGAGAGTGAGTTTGTGAGTGAGTGAGTGAATGTATGAGTGTGGGAGTGTGTGAGTGAGTGAGTGGAGTGTGAGAGTGAGTGAGTGAATGTGAGTGTGTGAGTGAGTGTGAGTTTGTGAGTGAGTGAGTGTGTGGGAGTGAGTGAGTGTGTGAGTGAGTGAGTGAGTGAGTGAGAGTGAGTGAGTGAGTGAGTGAACCTGAGAGAGTGAGTGAATGTGAGTGAGTGAGTGAGTGAGAGTGAGTGAGTGTGAGTGTGTGTGTGAGTGAGTGAGTGAGTGTGAGTGAGTGAATGTGAGTGAGTGAGTGTGAGTGAGTGAGTGAGTGTGAGTGAGTGAGAGTGTTAGAGTGTGTGTGTGAGTGAGTGTGTGTGAGTGTGAGTGAGTGTGAGTGAGTGAGTGTGTGAGTGAGAGTGAGTGAGTGAGTGAGTGAATCTGAGTAAGTGTGTGAGTGAGTGAGTGTGAGTGTGTGTGTGTGAGTGAGTGTGAGTGTGAGTGAGTGAGTGAGTGTTAGTGAATGAATGTGAGTGAGTGAGTGAGTGTGTGAGCGTGCGAGTGAGTGAGTGAGTGAGTGAGTGTGAGTGAGTGAGTGAGTGTGTGGGAGTGAGTGAGTGTGTGAGTGTGTGAGTGAGTGAGTGAATGTGAGTGTGTGTGTGAGTGAGTGTTTGAGCGTGTGTGTGAGTGAATGAGTGTGAGTGTGTGAGTGAGTGTGAGTGAGTGTGTGAGAGAGTGAGTGAGTGAGTGTGAGTGAGTGAGGAGTGAGTGTGTGAGTGAGTGAGTGAGTGAGAGTGAGTGAGTAAGTGAGTGAATCTGAGTGAGTGAGTGTGTGAGTGAGTGAATGTGAGTGAGTGAGTGAGTGTGAGTGAGTGAGTGTGAGTGTGTCAGTGAGTGAGTGAGTGAATGTGAGTGAGTGAGAGTGACTGAGTGAATGTGAGTGAGTGAGTGAGTGAGTGTGAGTGAGTGAGTGAGTGAATGTGAGAGAGTGAGTTTGAGTGAGTGAGTGAGTGAATGTGTGAGTGTGTGAGTGAGTGAGTGTGTGAGTGAGGGTGAGTGATGAGTGGAGTGTGAGAGTGAGTGAGTGTGAGTGTGTGAGTGAGTGAGTATGTGAGTGAGGGAGAGTGCGAGTGAGTGAGTGAGTATGAGTGTGAGTGAGTGAGTGAGTGAGTGTGAGTGAGTGAGTGTGAGTGTGTGAGTAAGTGAGTGTGTGAGTGAGTGAGTTTGTGGGAGTGAGTGAGTGTGTGAGTGTGTGAGTGAGTGAGAGTTTGAGTGAGTGAATGTGAGTGTGTGAGTGAGTGAGTGAGTGAGTGTTTGAGTGTGTGAGTGAGTGAGTGTGAGTGTGAGTGAGTGAGTGAGTGTGAGTGAGTGAGTGAGAGTGAGTGAGTGAGTGTGAGTGAGTGAGTGAGTGTGAGTGTGAGAGTGAGTGAGTATGTGAGTGAGTGTGTGAGTGAGTAAGTATGTGAGTGAGTGAGTGATTGTGAGTGTGTGAGTGTTTCAGTGTGAGTGTCAGTGAGTGAGTGTGAGTGTGTGAGTGAGTGAGTGAGAGTGCGAGTGAGTGAGTGTGAGTGTGAGTGAGTGAGTGTGAGTGAGTGAGTGTGAGTGAGTGTGTGAGTGAGTGAGTGAGTGTGTGGGAGTGAGTGAGTGTGTGAGTGTGAGTGAGTGAGTGAGTGTGAGTGAGTGAGTTTGAGTGAGTGAATGTGAGTGTGAGTGTGTGAGTGTTTGAGTGTGTGTGAGTGAGTGAGAGTGTTTGAGTGTGTGTGTGAGTGAGTGAGTGAGTGTGTGTGAGTGAGTGAGTGTGAGTGATTGGGAGTGTGTGAGTGAGTGTGTGAGTGAGTGAGTGTGAGTGAGTGAGTGTGAGTGTGTGAGTGAGTGAGTGAGTGAGTGTGTGAGTGAGTGAGTGAGTGAATGTGAGTGAGTGTGAGTGAGTGAGTGAGTGTGTGTGAGTGTGTGAGTGAGTGAGAGAGTGAGTGTTTGAGTGTGTGTGTGAGTGAGTGAGTGTGAGTGTGAGTGAGTGAGTGAGTGAGAGTGAGTGAGCGAGTGAGTGAATCTGAGTGAGTGTGTGATTGAGTGAGCGAGTGTGTGAGTGAGTGTGTGAGTGTGTGAGTGAGTGTGTGAGAGAGTGAGTGAGTGTGAGTGAGTGTGTGAGTGTGTGAGTGAGTGTGTGAGAGAGTGAGTGAGTGTGAGTGAGTGAGTGAGAGTGAGTAAGTGAGTGAATCTGAGTGAGTGAGTGTGTGAATGAGTGAATGTGAGTGAGTGTGTGAGTGAGTGAGTGAGTGAATGAGTGAGTGAGTGTGTGAGTGAATGAGTGAGTGTGAGTGAGTGAGTGAATGAGTGAGTGAGTGTGAGTGAGTGAGTGTGTGAGTGAGTGAGTGAATGAGTGAGTGAGTGTGTGAGTGAGTGTGAGTGAGTGAGTGGAGTGTGAGAGTGAGTGAGTGTGAATGTGTGAGTGAGTGAGTGTGAGTGAGTGAGTGAGTGAGTGAGTTTGTGAGTGAGTGAGTGAGTGAGTGTGAGTGTGTGAGTGTGCCAGTGTGAGTGTCAGTGAGTGAGTGTGAGTGTGTGAGTGTGTGAGTGAGTGAGTGAGAGTGCGAGTGAGTGAGTGAGTGTGAGTGTGAGTGAGTGAGTTAGTGTGAGTGAGTGAGTGAGAGTGTGTGAGTGAGTGAGTGAGTGTGAGTGTGTGAGTGAGAGTGAGAGTGAGTGAGTGTGTGGGAGTGAGTGAGTGTGTGAGTGTGTGAGTGAGTGAGTGAATGTGAGTGAGTGTGAGTTTGAGTGAGTGTGAATGTGTGTGTGTGTGTGAGTGAGTGAGTGAGTGTGAGAGTGAGTGTGTGAGTGTGTGAGTGAGTGAGTGAGTGAGTGTTTGAGTGTGTGTGTGAGTGAGTGAGTGTGAGTGTGTGTGAGTGTGTGAGTCAGTGAGTGTGAGTGTGTGAGTGAGTGAGTGAGTGAGAGTGAGTGAGCGAGAGTGAGTGAGCGAGTGAGTGAATCTGAGTGAGTGTGATTGAGTGAGTGAGTGTGTGAGTGAGTGTGTGAGTGTGTGAGTGAGTGAGTGTGAGTGTGAGGGAGTGAGTCAGTGAGTGTGAGTGTGAGGGAGTGAGTGAGTGTCAGTGAGTGAGTGAGAGTGAGTGAGTGAGTGAGTGTGAGTGAGTGTGTGAATGTGATTGAGT
>NC_140991.1:48506502-48511502 GCF_052327205.1 Somniosus microcephalus | reverse complement strand
AATGTGAGTGAGTGTGAGTTTGAGTGAGTGAGTGAATGTGAGTGTGTGTGTGAGTGAGTGTTTGAGTGTGTGTGTGAGTGTGTGAGTGAATGAATGTGTGTGAGTGTGTGTGAGTGAGTGAGTGAGTGAATTAGTGAGAGTGTGAGTGAGTGAGTGAGTGTGAGTGTGTGAGTGAGTGAGTGAGTGAGTGTGAGTGTGTGAGTGAGTGAGAGAGTGAGTGAGAGTATGAGTGAGTGAGTGAGTGAGTAAGTGTGAGTGAGAGAGTGTATGAGTGTGTGAGTGTGTGAGTGAGTGTGAGTTTGAGTGAGTCAGTGAATGTGAGTGTATGTGTGAGTGAGTGAGTGAATGTGAGTGTGTGTGTGAGTGAGTGTTTCAGTGTGTGTGTGAGTGAGTGAGTGTGAGTGTGTGAATGAGTGAGTGTGAGTGAGTGAGTGTGAGTGAGTGAGTAAGTGAGTGAATCTGATTGAGTGAGTGAGTGAATGTGAGTGAGTGAGTGAGTGAGATTGAGTGAGTGAGTGAGTGAGTGTGTGAGTGAGTGAGTGTGAGTGAGTGAGTGTGTGAGTGAGTGAGTGAGTGTGAGTGAGTGAGAGTGAGTGAGTGGAGTGTGAGAGTGTGAGTGAGTGTGAGTGTGTGAGTGAGTGAGTGTGAGTATGTGAGTGAGTGAGTGTGAGTGTGAATGAGAGAGTGTATGAGTGTGTGAGTGTGTGAGTGAGTGTGAGTTTGAGTGAGTCAGTGAATGTGAGTGTATGTGTGAGTGAGTGAGTGTGTGAGTGTGTGAGTGAGTGAGTGAGTGAGTGAGTGAGTGTGTGAGTGAGTGAGTGTGAATGAGTGAGTGTGAGTGTGTGCGTGAGTGAGTGAGTGTGCGAGTGAGTGAGTGAGTGTGAGTCAGTGAATGTGAGTGAGTGAGTGTGAGTGTGTGAATGAATGTGAGTGAGTGAGTGTGAGTGAATGTGAGTGAGTGTGAGTTTGAGTGAGTGAGTGAATGAGTGTGTGTGTGAGTGAGTGTTTGAGTGTATGTGTGAGTGTGTGAGTGAGTGAATTTGTGTGAGTGTGTGAGTGAGTGAGTGAGTGAATGAGTGAGAGTGTGAGTGAGTGAGTGAGTGAGTGTGAGTGTGTGAGTGAGTGAGTGTGAGTGTGAGTGAGTGAGTGTGAGTGAGTGAGAGTGAGTGAGTGAATGTGAGTGAGTGAGTGTGAGTGAGTGAGTGAATGTGAGTGAGTGAGTGAGTGAGTGTGAGTGAGTGAGTGAGTGAATGTGAGTGAGTGAGTGAGTGAATGTGAGTGAGTGAGTTTGTGAGTGAGTGAGTGAATGGGTGAGTGTGTGAGTGTGTGAGTGAGTGAGTGAGTGAATGTGAGTGAGTGTGAGTTTGAGTGAGTGAGTGAATGTGAGTGTGTGTGTGAGTGAGTGTTTCAGTGTGTGTGTGAGTGAGTGAGTGTGAGTGTGTGAGTGAGTGAGTGTGAGTGAGTGAGTGAGAGTGAGTGAGTAAGTGAGTGAATCTGAGTGAGTGAGTGAGTGAGTGAATGTGAGTGAGTGAGTGAGTGAGAGTGAGTGAGTGAGTGAGTGTGAGTGTGTGAGTGAGTGAGTGTGAGTGAGTGAGTGTGAGTGTGTGAGTGAGTGAGTGAGTGAATGTGAGTGAGTGAGAGTGAGTGAGTGAATGTGAGTGAGTGTGTGAGTGAGTGAGTGAGTGAGTGTGAGTGAGTGAGTGTGTCAGTGAGTGAGTGAATGAATGTGAGTGAGTGAGAGTGAGTGAGTGAATGTGAGTGAGTGAGTGAGTGAGTGTGAGTGAGTGAGTGAGTGAATGAGAGAGAGTGAGTTTGTGAGTGAGTGAGTGAATGTATGAGTGTGGGAGTGTGTGAGTGAGTGAGTGGAGTGTGAGAGTGAGTGAGTGAATGTGAGTGTGTGAGTGAGTGTGAGTTTGTGAGTGAGTGAGTGTGTGGGAGTGAGTGAGTGTGTGAGTGAGTGAGTGAGTGAGTGAGAGTGAGTGAGTGAGTGAGTGAACCTGAGAGAGTGAGTGAATGTGAGTGAGTGAGTGAGTGAGAGTGAGTGAGTGTGAGTGTGTGTGTGAGTGAGTGAGTGAGTGTGAGTGAGTGAATGTGAGTGAGTGAGTGTGAGTGAGTGAGTGAGTGTGAGTGAGTGAGAGTGTTAGAGTGTGTGTGTGAGTGAGTGTGTGTGAGTGTGAGTGAGTGTGAGTGAGTGAGTGTGTGAGTGAGAGTGAGTGAGTGAGTGAATCTGAGTAAGTGTGTGAGTGAGTGAGTGTGAGTGTGTGTGTGTGAGTGAGTGTGAGTGTGAGTGAGTGAGTGAGTGTTAGTGAATGAATGTGAGTGAGTGAGTGAGTGTGTGAGCGTGCGAGTGAGTGAGTGAGTGAGTGTGAGTGAGTGAGTGAGTGTGTGGGAGTGAGTGAGTGTGTGAGTGTGTGAGTGAGTGAGTGAATGTGAGTGTGTGTGTGAGTGAGTGTTTGAGCGTGTGTGTGAGTGAATGAGTGTGAGTGTGTGAGTGAGTGTGAGTGAGTGTGTGAGAGAGTGAGTGAGTGAGTGTGAGTGAGTGAGGAGTGAGTGTGTGAGTGAGTGAGTGAGTGAGAGTGAGTGAGTAAGTGAGTGAATCTGAGTGAGTGAGTGTGTGAGTGAGTGAATGTGAGTGAGTGAGTGAGTGTGAGTGAGTGAGTGTGAGTGTGTCAGTGAGTGAGTGAGTGAATGTGAGTGAGTGAGAGTGACTGAGTGAATGTGAGTGAGTGAGTGAGTGAGTGTGAGTGAGTGAGTGAGTGAATGTGAGAGAGTGAGTTTGAGTGAGTGAGTGAGTGAATGTGTGAGTGTGTGAGTGAGTGAGTGTGTGAGTGAGGGTGAGTGATGAGTGGAGTGTGAGAGTGAGTGAGTGTGAGTGTGTGAGTGAGTGAGTATGTGAGTGAGGGAGAGTGCGAGTGAGTGAGTGAGTATGAGTGTGAGTGAGTGAGTGAGTGAGTGTGAGTGAGTGAGTGTGAGTGTGTGAGTAAGTGAGTGTGTGAGTGAGTGAGTTTGTGGGAGTGAGTGAGTGAGTGAGTGTGTGAGTGAGTGAGAGTTTGAGTGAGTGAATGTGAGTGTGTGTGAGTGAGTGAGTGAGTGAGTGTTTGAGTGTGTGAGTGAGTGAGTGTGAGTGTGAGTGAGTGAGTGAGTGAGTGTGAGTGAGTGAGTGAGAGTGAGTGAGTGAGTGTGAGTGAGTGAGTGAGTGTGAGTGTGAGAGTGAGTGAGTATGTGAGTGAGTGTGTGAGTGAGTAAGTATGTGAGTGAGTGAGTGATTGTGAGTGTGTGAGTGTTTCAGTGTGAGTGTCAGTGAGTGAGTGTGAGTGTGTGAGTGAGTGAGTGAGAGTGCGAGTGAGTGAGTGTGAGTGTGAGTGAGTGAGTGTGAGTGAGTGAGTGTGAGTGAGTGTGTGAGTGAGTGAGTGAGTGTGTGGGAGTGAGTGAGTGTGTGAGTGTGAGTGAGTGAGTGAGTGTGAGTGAGTGAGTTTGAGTGAGTGAATGTGAGTGTGAGTGTGTGAGTGTTTGAGTGTGTGTGAGTGAGTGAGAGTGTTTGAGTGTGTGTGTGAGTGAGTGAGTGAGTGTGTGTGAGTGAGTGAGTGTGAGTGATTGGGAGTGTGTGAGTGAGTGTGTGAGTGAGTGAGTGTGAGTGAGTGAGTGTGAGTGTGTGAGTGAGTGAGTGAGTGAGTGTGTGAGTGAGTGAGTGAGTGAATGTGAGTGAGTGTGAGTGAGTGAGTGAGTGTGTGTGAGTGTGTGAGTGAGTGAGAGAGTGAGTGTTTGAGTGTGTGTGTGAGTGAGTGAGTTTGAGTGTGAGTGAGTGAGTGAGTGAGAGTGAGTGAGCGAGTGAGTGAATCTGAGTGAGTGTGTGATTGAGTGAGCGAGTGTGTGAGTGAGTGTGTGAGTGTGTGAGTGAGTGTGTGAGAGAGTGAGTGAGTGTGAGTGAGTGTGTGAGTGTGTGAGTGAGTGTGTGAGAGAGTGAGTGAGTGTGAGTGAGTGAGTGAGAGTGAGTAAGTGAGTGAATCTGAGTGAGTGAGTGTGTGAATGAGTGAATGTGAGTGAGTGTGTGAGTGAGTGAGTGAGTGAATGAGTGAGTGAGTGTGTGAGTGAATGAGTGAGTGTGAGTGAGTGAGTGAATGAGTGAGTGAGTGTGAGTGAGTGAGTGTGTGAGTGAGTGAGTGAATGAGTGAGTGAGTGTGTGAGTGAGTGTGAGTGAGTGAGTGGAGTGTGAGAGTGAGTGAGTGTGAATGTGTGAGTGAGTGAGTGTGAGTGAGTGAGTGAGTGAGTGAGTTTGTGAGTGAGTGAGTGAGTGAGTGTGAGTGTGTGAGTGTGCCAGTGTGAGTGTCAGTGAGTGAGTGTGAGTGTGTGAGTGTGTGAGTGAGTGAGTGAGAGTGCGAGTGAGTGAGTGAGTGTGAGTGTGAGTGAGTGAGTTAGTGTGAGTGAGTGAGTGAGAGTGTGTGAGTGAGTGAGTGAGTGTGAGTGTGTGAGTGAGAGTGAGAGTGAGTGAGTGTGTGGGAGTGAGTGAGTGTGTGAGTGTGTGAGTGAGTGAGTGAATGTGAGTGAGTGTGAGTTTGAGTGAGTGTGAATGTGTGTGTGTGTGTGAGTGAGTGAGTGAGTGTGAGAGTGAGTGTGTGAGTGTGTGAGTGAGTGAGTGAGTGAGTGTTTGAGTGTGTGTGTGAGTGAGTGAGTGTGAGTGTGTGTGAGTGTGTGAGTCAGTGAGTGTGAGTGTGTGAGTGAGTGAGTGAGTGAGAGTGAGTGAGCGAGAGTGAGTGAGCGAGTGAGTGAATCTGAGTGAGTGTGATTGAGTGAGTGAGTGTGTGAGTGAGTGTGTGAGTGTGTGAGTGAGTGAGTGTGAGTGTGAGGGAGTGAGTCAGTGAGTGTGAGTGTGAGGGAGTGAGTGAGTGTCAGTGAGTGAGTGAGAGTGAGTGAGTGAGTGAGTGTGAGTGAGTGTGTGAATGTGATTGAGTGAGAGTGAGTGAGTGAATGTGAGTGAGTGTGAGTGTGTGAGGGAGTGAGTG
>NC_140991.1:48494002-48501502 GCF_052327205.1 Somniosus microcephalus | reverse complement strand
AGTGAGTGAGTGAGTGTCAGTGAGTGAGTGAGAGTGAGTGAGTGAGTGAGTGTGAGTGAGTGTGTGAATGTGATTGAGTGAGAGTGAGTGAGTGAATGTGAGTGAGTGTGAGTGTGTGAGGGAGTGAGTGAATGTGAGTGTGTGTGTGTGACTGAGTGAGTGTGAGTGAGTTTGAGTGAGTGAGTGTGAGTGAGTGTGTGAGTTTGTGCGTGAGTGAGTGAGTGAGTGTGCGTGAGTGAGTGAGTGTGTGAGTGAGTGTGAGTGAGTGAGAGTGAGTGAGTAGAGTGTGAGAGTGAGTGAGTGAGTGTGAGTGTGTGAGTGAGTGAGTGTGAGTATGTGAGTGAGTGAGTGTGAGTGTGAGTGAGTGAGTGAGAGTGTAAGTATGAGTGAGAGAGTGTGTGAGTGTGTGAGTGAGTGAGTGAGTAAATGTGAGTGAATGTGAGTTTGAGTGAGTGAGTGAATGTGAGTGTGTGTGTGAGTGAGTGCGTGTGTGAGTGTGAGTGAGTGAGTGAGTGAGTGTGTGAGTGAGTGTGTGAGTGAGTGAGTGAGTGTGAATGAGTGAGTGTGAGTGTGTGTGTGAGTGAGTGAGTGTGCGAGTGATTGAGTGAGTGTGAGTGAGTGAATGGAAGTGAGTGAGTGTGAGCGTGTGAATGAATGTGAGTGAGTGAGTATGAGTGAATGTGAGTGAGTGTGAGTTTGAGTGAGTGAGTGAATGTGAGTGTGTGTGTGAGTGAGTGTTTGAGTGTGTGTGTGAGTGTGTGAGTGAATGAATGTGTGTGAGTGTGTGTGAGTGAGTGAGTGAGTGAATTAGTGAGAGTGTGAGTGAGTGAGTGAGTGTGAGTGTGTGAGTGAGTGAGTGAGTGAGTGTGAGTGTGTGAGTGAGTGAGAGAGTGAGTGAGAGTATGAGTGAGTGAGTGAGTGAGTAAGTGTGAGTGAGAGAGTGTATGAGTGTGTGAGTGTGTGAGTGAGTGTGAGTTTGAGTGAGTCAGTGAATGTGAGTGTATGTGTGAGTGAGTGAGTGAATGTGAGTGTGTGTGTGAGTGAGTGTTTCAGTGTGTGTGTGAGTGAGTGAGTGTGAGTGTGTGAATGAGTGAGTGTGAGTGAGTGAGTGTGAGTGAGTGAGTAAGTGAGTGAATCTGATTGAGTGAGTGAGTGAGTGAGTGAATGTGAGTGAGTGAGTGAGTGAGATTGAGTGAGTGAATTAGTGAGAGTGTGAGTGAGTGAGTGAGTGTGAGTGTGTGAGTGAGTGAGTGAGTGAGTGTGAGTGTGTGAGTGAGTGAGAGTGTGAGTGAGAGTATGAGTGAGTGAGTGAGTGAGTAAGTGTGAGTGAGAGAGTGTATAAGTGTGTGAGTGTGTGAGTGAGTGTGAGTTTGAGTGAGTCAGTGAATGTGAGTGTATGTGTGAGTGAGTGAGTGTGTGAGTGTGTGAGTGAGTGAGTGAGTGAGTGAGTGTGTGAGTGAGTGTGTGAGTGAGTGAGTGTGAATGAGTGAGTGTGAGTGTGTGCGTGAGTGAGTGAGTGTGCGAGTGAGTGAGTGAGTGTGAGTCAGTGAATGTGAGTGAGTGAGTGAGTGAGTGAATCTGAGTGAGTGAGTGTGAGTGAGTGAGTGAGTGAGTGAATGAGTGAGTGAGTGAGTGAGTGTGAGTGTGTGAGTGAGTGTGTGATTGAGTGAGAGTGTGAGTGAGTGAGTGAGTGTGTGTGTGAGTGAGTGAGTGAGTGGGAGTGTGTGAGTGTGTGAGTGTGTGAGTGAGTGAGTGAGTGAATGTGAGTGAGTGAGTTTGAGTGAGTGAATGTGAGTGTGTGTGTGAGTGAGTGAGTGAGTGTGAGTGAGTGAGTGAATGAGTGAGTGAGTGAGTGTGAGTGTGTGCATGAGTGAGTGTGATTGAGTGAGCGAGTGAGTGAGTGAGTGTGTGAGTGTGTGAGTGAGTGAGTGTGAGTGTGAGGGAGTGAGTGAGTGAGTGTGAGTGTGAGGGAGTGAGTGAGTGAGTGTCAGTGAGTGAGTGAGAGTGAGTGAGTGAGTGAGTGTGAGTGAGTGTGTGAATGTGATTGAGTGAGAGTGAGTGAGTGAATGTGAGTGAGTGTGAGTGTGTGAGGGAGTGAGTGAATGTGAGTGTGTGTGTGTGACTGAGTGAGTGTGAGTGAGTTTGAGTGAGTGAGTGTGAGTGAGTGTGTGAGTTTGTGCGTGAGTGAGTGAGTGAGTGTGCGTGAGTGAGTGAGTGTGTGAGTGAGTGTGAGTGAGTGAGAGTGAGTGAGTAGAGTGTGAGAGTGAGTGAGTGAGTGTGAGTGTGTGAGTGAGTGAGTGTGAGTATGTGAGTGAGTGAGTGTGAGTGTGAGTGAGTGAGTGAGTAAATGTGAGTGAATGTGAGTTTGAGTGAGTGAGTGAATGTGAGTGTGTGTGTGAGTGAGTGCGTGTGTGAGTGTGAGTGAGTGAGTGAGTGAGTGTGTGAGTGAGTGTGTGAGTGAGTGAGTGAGTGTGAATGAGTGAGTGTGAGTGTGTGTGTGAGTGAGTGAGTGTGCGAGTGAGTGAGTGAGTGTGAGTGAGTGAATGGAAGTGAGTGAGTGTGAGTGTGTGAATGAATGTGAGTGAGTGAGTGTGAGTGAATGTGAGTGAGTGTGAGTTTGAGTGAGTGAGTGAATGTGAGTGTGTGTGTGAGTGAGTGTTTGAGTGTGTGTGTGAGTGTGTGAGTGAATGAATGTGTGTGAGTGTGTGTGAGTGAGTGAGTGAGTGAATTAGTGAGAGTGTGAGTGAGTGAGTGAGTGTGAGTGTGTGAGTGAGTGAGTGAGTGAGTGTGAGTGTGTGAGTGAGTGAGAGAGTGAGTGAGAGTATGAGTGAGTGAGTGAGTAAGTGTGAGTGAGAGAGTGTATGAGTGTGTGAGTGTGTGAGTGAGTGTGAGTTTGAGTGAGTCAGTGAATGTGAGTGTATGTGTGAGTGAGTGAGTGTGTGAGTGTGTGAGTGAGTGAGTGAGTGAGTGAGTGTGTGAGTGAGTGTGTGAGTGAGTGAGTGTGAATGAGTGAGTGTGAGTGTGTGCGTGAGTGAGTGAGTGTGGGAGTGAGTGAGTGAGTGTGAGTCAGTGAATGTGAGTGAGTGAGTGTGAGTGTGTGAATGAATGTGAGTGAGTGAGTGTGAGTGAATGTGAGTGAGTGTTAGTTTGAGTGAGTGAGTGAATGAGTGTGTGTGTGAGTGAGTGTTTGAGTGTATGTGTGAGTGTGTGAGTGAGTGAATTTGTGTGAGTGTGTGAGTGAGTGAGTGAATGAGTGAGAGTGTGAGTGAGTGAGTGAGTGAGAGTGAGTGTGTGAGTGAGTGAGTGTGAGTGTGAGTGAGTGAGTGTGAGTGAGTGAGAGTGAGTGAGTGAATGTGAGTGAGTGAGTGTGAGTGAGTGAGTGAATGTGAGTGAGTGAGTGAGTGAGTGTGAGTGAGTGAGTGAGTGAATGTGAGTGAGTGAGTGAGTGAATGTGAGTGAGTGAGTTTGTGAGTGAGTGAGTGAATGGGTGAGTGTGTGAGTCTGTGAATGAGTGAGTGAGTGAATGTGAGTGAGTGTGAGTTTGAGTGAGTGAGTGAATGTGAGTGTGTGTGTGAGTGAGTGTTTCAGTGTGTGTGTGAGTGAGTGAGTGTGAGTGTGTGAGTGAGTGAGTGTGAGTGAGTGAGTGAGAGTGAGTGAGTAAGTGAGTGAATCTGAGTGAGTGAGTGAGTGAGTGAATGTGAGTGAGTGAGTGAGTGAGAGTGAGTGAGTGAGTGAGTGTGAGTGTGTGAGTGAGTGAGTGAGTGTGAGTGAGTGAGTGTGAGTGAGTGAGTGAGTGAATGTGAGTGAGTGAGAGTGAGTGAGTGAATGTGAGTGAGTGTGAGAGTGAGTGAGTGAGTGAGTGTGAGTGAGTGAGTGTGTCAGTGAGTGAGTGAATGAATGTGAGTGAGTGAGAGTGAGTGAGTGAATGTGAGTGAGTGAGTGAGTGAGTGTGAGTGAGTGAGTGAATGAGAGAGAGTGAGTTTGTGAGTGAGTGAGTGAATGTATGAGTGTGGGAGTGTGTGAGTGAGTGAGTGAGTGGAGTGTGAGAGTGAGTGAGTGAATGTGAGTGTGTGAGTGAGTGTGAGTTTGTGAGTGAGTGAGTGTGTGGGAGTGAGTGAGTGTGTGAGTGAGTGAGTGAGTGAGTGAGAGTGAGTGAGTGAGTGAGTGAACCTGAGAGAGTGAGTGAATGTGAGTGAGTGAGTGAGTGAGAGTGAGTGAGTGTGAGTGTGTGTGTGTGTGAGTGAGTGAGTGTGAGTGAGTGAATGTGAGTGAGTGAGTGTGAGTGAGTGAGTGAGTGTGAGTGAGTGAGTGTGCGAGTGATTGAGTGAGTGTGAGTGAGTGAATGGAAGTGAGTGAGTGTGAGCGTGTGAATGAATGTGAGTGAGTGAGTGTGAGTGAATGTGAGTGAGTGTGAGTTTGAGTGAGTGAGTGAATGTGAGTGTGTGTGTGAGTGAGTGTTTGAGTGTGTGTGTGAGTGTGTGAGTGAATGAATGTGTGTGAGTGTGTGTGAGTGAGTGAGTGAGTGAATTAGTGAGAGTGTGAGTGAGTGAGTGAGTGTGAGTGTGTGAGTGAGTGAGTGAGTGAGTGTGAGTGTGTGAGTGAGTGAGAGAGTGAGTGAGAGTATGAGTGAGTGAGTGAGTGAGTAAGTGTGAGTGAGAGAGTGTATGAGTGTGTGAGTGTGTGAGTGAGTGTGAGTTTGAGTGAGTCAGTGAATGTGAGTGTATGTGTGAGTGAGTGAGTGTGAGTGTGTGAGTGAGTGAGTGAGTGAGTGTGTGAGTGAGTGTGTGAGTGAGTGAGTGTGAATGAGTGAGTGTGAGTGTGTGCGTGAGTGAGTGAGTGTGCGAGTGAGTGAGTGAGTGTGAGTCAGTGAATGTGAGTGAGTGAGTGTGAGTGTGTGAATGAATGTGAGTGAGTGAGTGTGAGTGAATGTGAGTGAGTGTGAGTTTGAGTGAGTGAGTGAATGAGTGTGTGTGTGAGTGAGTGTTTGAGTGTATGTGTGAGTGTGTGAGTGAGTGAATTTGTGTGAGTGTGTGAGTGAGTGAGTGAGTGAATGAGTGAGAGTGTGAGTGAGTGAGTGAGTGAGTGTGAGTGTGTGAGTGAGTGAGTGTGAGTGTGAGTGAGTGAGTGTGAGTGAGTGAGAGTGAGTGAGTGAATGTGAGTGAGTGAGTGTGAGTGAGTGAATGTGAGTGAGTGAGTGAGTGTGAGTGAGTGAGTGAGTGAATGTGAGTGAGTGAGTGAGTGAATGTGAGTGAGTGAGTTTGTGAGTGAGTGAGTGAATGGGTGAGTGTGTGAGTGTGTGAGTGAGTGAGTGAATGTGAGTGAGTGTGAGTTTGAGTGAGTGAGTGAATGTGAGTGTGTGTGTGAGTGAGTGTTTCAGTGTGTGTGTGAGTGAGTGAGTGTGAGTGTGTGAGTGAGTGAGTGTGAGTGAGTGAGTGAGAGTGAGTGAGTAAGTGATTGAATCTGAGTGAGTGAGTGAGTGAGTGAATGTGAGTGAGTGAGTGAGTGAGAGTGAGTGAGTGAGTGAGTGTGAGTGTGTGAGTGAGTGAGCGAGTGTGAGTGAGTGAGTGTGAGTGAGTGAGTGAGTGAATGTGAGTGAGTGAGAGTGAGTGAGTGAATGTGAGTGAGTGTGTGAGTGAGTGAGTGAGTGAGTGTGAGTGAGTGAGTGTGTCAGTGAGTGAGTGAATGAATGTGAGTGAGTGAGAGTGAGTGAGTGAATGTGAGTGAGTGAGTGAGTGAGTGTGAGTGAGTGAGTGAGTGAATGAGAGAGAGTGAGTTTGTGAGTGAGTGAGTGAATGTATGAGTGTGGGAGTGTGTGAGTGAGTGAGTGGAGTGTGAGAGTGAGTGAGTGAATGTGAGTGTGTGAGTGAGTGTGAGTTTGTGAGTGAGTGAGTGTGTGGGAGTGAGTGAGTGTGTGAGTGAGTGAGTGAGTGAGTGAGAGTGAGTGAGTGAGTGAGTGAACCTGAGAGAGTGAGTGAATGTGAGTGAGTGAGTGAGTGAGAGTGAGTGAGTGTGAGTGTGTGTGTGAGTGAGTGAGTGAGTGTGAGTGAGTGAATGTGAGTGAGTGAGTGTGAGTGAGTGAGTGAGTGTGAGTGAGTGAGAGTGTTAGAGTGTGTGTGTGAGTGAGTGTGTGTGAGTGTGAGTGAGTGTGAGTGAGTGAGTGTGTGAGTGAGAGTGAGTGAGTGAGTGAGTGAATCTGAGTAAGTGTGTGAGTGAGTGAGTGTGAGTGTGTGTGTGTGAGTGAGTGTGAGTGTGAGTGAGTGAGTGAGTGTTAGTGAATGAATGTGAGTGAGTGAGTGAGTGTGTGAGTGAGTGTGTGAGTGTGCGAGTGAGTGAGTGAGTGAGTGTGAGTGAGTGAGTGAGTGTGTGGGAGTGAGTGAGTGTGTGAGTGTGTGAGTGTGTGAGTGAGTGAGTGAATGTGAGTGTGTGTGTGAGTGAGTGTTTGAGTGTGTGTGTGAGTGAATGAGTGTGAGTGTGTGAGTGAGTGTGAGTGAGTGTGTGAGAGAGTGAGTGAGTGAGTGTGAGTGTGTGAGGAGTGAGTGTGTGAGTGAGTGAGTGAGAGTGAGTGAGTAAGTGAGTGAATCTGAGTGAGTGAGTGTGTGAGTGAGTGAATGTGAGTGAGTGTGTGAGTGAGTGAGTGAGTGAGTGTGAGTGAGTGAGTGTGAGTGTGTCAGTGAGTGAGTGAGTGAATGTGAGTGAGTGAGAGTGAGTGAGTGAATGTGAGTGAGTGAGTGAGTGAGTGTGAGTGAGTGAGTGAGTGAATGTGAGAGAGTGAGTTTGAGTGAGTGAGTGAGTGAATGTGTGAGTGTGTGAGTGAGTGAGTGTGTGAGTGAGGGTGAGTGATGAGTGGAGTGTGAGAGTGAGTGAGTGTGAGTGTGTGAGTGAGTGAGTATGTGAGTGAGGGAGAGTGCGAGTGAGTGAGTGAGTATGAGTGTGAGTGAGTGAGTGAGTGAGTGTGAGTGAGTGAGTGTGAGTGTGTGAGTGAGTGAGTGTGTGAGTGAGTGAGTTTGTGGGAGTGAGTGAGTGTGTGAGTGTGTGAGTGAGTGAGAGTTTGAGTGAGTGAATGTGAGTGTGTGTGTGTGAGTGAGTGAGTGAGTGAGTGAGTGTTTGAGTGTGTGAGTGAGTGAGTGTGAGTGTGAGTGAGTGAGTGAGTGAGTGTGAGTGAGTGAGTGAGAGTGAGTGAGTGAGTGTGAGTGAGTGAGTGAGTGTGAGTGTGAGAGTGAGTGAGTATGTGAGTGAGTGTGTGAGTGAGTAAGTATGTGAGTGAGTGAGTGAGTGTGAGTGTGTGAGTGTTTCAGTGTGAGTGTCAGTGAGTGAGTGTGAGTGTGTGAGTGTGTGAGTGAGTGAGTGAGAGTGCGAGTGAGTGAGTGAGTGTGAGTGTGAGTGAGTGAGTGTGAGTGAGTGAGTGTGAGTGAGTGTGTGAGTGAGTGAGTGAGTGTGTGGGAGTGATTGAGTGTGTGAGTGTGAGTGAGTGAGTGAGTGAGTGTGAGTGAGTGAGTTTGA
>NC_140991.1:48479002-48486502 GCF_052327205.1 Somniosus microcephalus | reverse complement strand
AGTGAGTGAGAGTGAGTGAGTGGAGTGTGAGAGTGTGAGTGAGTGTGAGTGTGTGAGTGAGTGAGTGTGAGTATGTGAGTGAGTGAGTGTGAGGGTGTGAGTGAGTGAGAGAGTGAGTGAGAGTATGAGTGAGTGAGTGAGTGAGTAAGTGTGAGTGAGAGAGTGTGTGAGTGTGTGAGTGTGTGAGTGAGTGAGTGAGTGAATGTGAGTGAGTGTGAGTTTGAGTGATTGAGTGATTGTGAGTGTGTGTGTGAGTGAGTGAGAGTGAGTGAGTGAGTGAGTGTGTGAGTGAGTGTGTGAGTGAGTGAGTGAGTGTGAATGAGTGAGTGTGAGTGTGTGCGTGAGTGAGTGAGTGTGCGAGTGAGTGAGTGAGTGTGAGTGAGTGAATGTGAGTGAGTGAGTGTGAGTGTGTGAATGAATGTGAGTGAGTGAGTGTGAGTGAATGTGAGTGAGTGTGAGTTTGAGTGAGTGAGTGAATGTGAGTGTGTGTGTGAGTGAGTGTTTGAGTGTGTGTGTGAGTGTGTGAGTGAGTGAATTTGTGTGAGTGTGTGAGTGAGTGAGTGATTGAATGAGTGAGAGTGTGTGTGAGTGAGGGAGTGAGTGTGAGTGTGAGTGAGTGAGTGTGAGTGAGTGAGAGTGAGTGAGTGAATGTGAGTGAGTGAGTGTGAGTGAGTGAGTGAATGTGAGTGAGTGAGTGTGGGTGAGTGAGTGAATGTGAGTGAGTGAGAGAGTGAGTGTGAGTGAGTGAGTGAGTGAATGTGAGTGAGTGAGTGAGTGAATGTGAGTGAGTGAGTTTGTGAGTGAGTGAGTGAATGGGTGAGTGTGTGAGTGAATGAGTGTGAGTGAGTAAGTGAGTGGAGTGTGAGAGTGAGTGAGTGAGTGTGAGTGTGTGAGTGAGTGAGTGTGAGTGTGTGAGTGATTGAGTGAGTGTGAGTGAGTGCATTTGTGAGTGAGTGAGTGAGTGTGAGTGTGTGAGCGAGTGACTGAGTGAGAGTGTTTGAGTGAGTGTGTGAGTGTGAGTGTGTGAGTGAGTGAGTGAGTGAGTGAATGTGAGTGAGTGTGAGTTTGAGTGAGTGAGTGAATGTGAGTGTGTGTGTGAGTGAGTGAGTGAGAGTGAGTGAGTGAGAGTGAGTGAGTGAGTAAGTGAATCTGAGTGAGTGAGTGTGAGTGAGTGAGTGAGTGAATGAGTGAGTGAGTGAATGAGTGAGTGAGTGAGTGTGAGTGTGTGAGTGAGTGAGTGTGTGATTGAGTGAGAGTGTGAGTGAGTGAGTGAGTGTGTGTGTGAGTGTGTGAGTGAGTGAGTGAGTGAGTGAGTGTGTGGGAGTGTGTGTGTGAGTGTGTGAGTGAGTGAGTGAGTGAATGTGAGTGAGTGTGAGTTTGAGTGAGTGAGTGAATGTGAGTGTGTGTGTGTGAGTGAGTGAGTGTGAGTGAGTGAGTGAGTGAGAGTGAGTGAGTGAATCTGAGTGAGTGAGTGTGAGTGAGTGAGTGAGTGAGTGAAGGAGTGAGTGAGTGAGTGAGTGTGAGTGTGTGAGTGAGTGAGTGTGTCAGTGAGTGAGAGTGTGAGTGAGTGAGTGAGTGTGTGTGTGAGTGTGTGAGTGAGTGAGTGTGTGGGAGTGTGTGAGTGTGTGAGTGTGTGAGTGTGTGAGTGAGTGAATGTGAGTGAGTGAGTGAGTGAGTGTCTGTGAGTGAGTCAGTGAGTGTGAGTGTGAGTGGGTGAGTGAGTGTGAGTGAGCGACTGAGTGTGAGTGAGTGAATGTGAGTGTGTGTGTGAGTGACTGTTTCAGTGTGTGTGTGAGTGAGTGAGTGTGAGTGTGTGAGTGAGTGTGAGTGAGTGAGTGAGAATGAGTGAGTAAGTGAGTGAATCTGAGTGAGTGAGTGAATGTGAGTGAGTGAGTGAGAGTGAGTGAGTGAGTGTGAGTGAGTGAGTGTGAGTGTGTGAGTGAGTGAGTGAGTGAATGTGTGTGAGTGAGAGTGAGTGAGTGAATGTGAGTGAATGAGTGTGAGTGAGTGAGTGAGTGAGTGAATGTGAGTGAGTGAGTTTGTGAGTGAGTGAGTGAATGTGTGAGTGTGTGAGTGAGTGAGTGTGTGAGTGAGTGTGAGTGAGTGAGTGGAGTGTTAGAGTGAGTGAGTGAGTGTGAGTGTGTGAGTGAGTGAGTGTGAGTGTTAGTGAGTGAGTGTGTGAGTGAGTGTGTGAGTGAGTGTGTTTGTGAGTGAGTGAGTGTGTGTGAGTGATTGAGTGAGAGTGAGTGAGAGTGTTTGAGTGTGTGTGTGAGTGAGTGAGTGTGAGTGTGTGAGTGAGTGAGTGAGTGAGTGAGAGTGAGTGAGAGTGTTTGAGTGTGTGTGTGAGTGAGTGAGTGTGAGTGTGTGAGTGAGTGAGCGAGGGAGTGAATCTGAGTGAGTCTGTGAGTGAGTGAGTCAGTGAGTGAGTGAGAGTGAGTGAGTGAATGTGAGTGGGTGAGTGAGTGTGAGTGAGTGAATGAATGTGAGTGAGTGTGTGAGTGAGTGTGTGAGTGTGTGAGTAAGTGAGTGAGTGTGTGAGTGTGTGAGTGAGTGAGTGTGTGGGGGTGAGTGAGTGTGTGAGTGTGTGAGTGAATGTGAGTGAGTGTGAGTTTGAGTGAGTGAGTGAATGTGAGTGTGTGTGTGAGTGAGTGTTTGAGTGTGTGTGTGAGTGAGTGAGTGTGAGTGTGTGAGTGAGTGAGTGAGTGAGAGTGAGTGTGAGAGTGAGTGAGTGAGTGAGTGAGTGAGTAAGTGAGTGAGTGAGTGTGAGTGAGTGAAAGTGAGTGAGTGAATGTGAGTGTGTGAGTGAGTGAATGTGTGAGTGTGTGAGTGAGTGAGTGAGTGAGTGAGTTTGTGAGTGAATGAGTGAATGTGTGAGTGTGTGAGTGAGTGAGTGAGTGGAGTGTGAGAGTGAGTGAGTGAGTGTGTGTGAGTGTGAGTGTGTGAGTGAGTGAGTGAGTGAGTGAGTGTGAGTGAGTGAGTGAGTGAAGGAGTGAGTGAGTGAGTGAGTGTGAGTGTGTGAGTGAGTGAGTGTGTCAGTGAGTGAGAGTGTGAGTGAGTGAGTGAGTGTGTGTGTGAGTGTGTGAGTGAGTGAGTGAGTGTGTGTGAGTGTGTGAGTGAGTGAACCTGAGTGAGTGAGTGAATGTGAGTGAGTGAGTGAGTGAGTGTGAGTGAGTGTGAGTGAGTGAGTGAGTGTGTGTGAGTGTGTGAGTGAGTGAATGTGAGTGAGTGAGTGAGTGAATGTGAGTGAGTTTGTGAGTGAGTGAGTGAATGGGTGAGTGTGTGAGTGAATGAGTGTGTGAGTAAGTGAGTGGAGTGTGAGAGTGAGTGAGTGAGTGTGAGTGTGTGAGTGAGTGAGTGTGAGTGTGTGAGTGATTGAGTGAGTGTGTGAGTGAGTGTGTGTGTGAGTGCATTTGTGAGTGAGTGAGTGTGAGTGTGTGAGTGTGTGAGCGAGTGACTGAGTGAGAATGATTGAGTGAGTGTGTGAGTGTGAGTGTGTGAGTGAGTGAGTGAATGTGAGTGAGAGTGAGTTTGAGTGAGTGAGTGAATGTGAGTGTGTGTGAGAGTGAGTGAGTGAGTGAGAGTGAGTGAGTGAGAGTGAGTGAGTGAGTGAATCTGAGTGAGTGAGTGTGAGTGAGTGAGTGAGTGAATGAGTGAGTGAGTGAGTGAGTGTGAGTGTGTGAGTGAGTGAGTGTGTGATTGAGTGAGAGTGTGAGTGAGTGAGTGTGTGTGAGTGTGTGAGTGAGTGAGTGAGTGAGTGTGTGGGAGTGTGTGAGTGTGTGAGTGTGTGAGTGAGTGAGTGAATGTGAGTGAGTGTGAGTTTGAGTGAGTGAGTGAATGTGACTGTGTGTGTGTGTGAGTGAGTGAGTGAGTGTGAGTGAGTGAGTGAGTGAGAGTGAGTGAGTGAATCTGAGTGAGTGAGTGTGAGTGAGTGAGTGAGTGAATGAGTGAGTGAGTGAGTGAGTGTGAGTGTGTGAGTGAGTGAGTGTGTGAATGAGTGAGTGAGTGAGTGAGTGTGAGTGTGTGAGTGAGTGAGTGTGTGATTGAGTGAGAGTGTGAGTGAGTGAGTGTGTGTGAGTGTGTGAGTGAGTGAGTGAGTGAGTGTGTGGGAGTGTGTGAGTGTGTGAGTGTGTGAGTGAGTGAGTGAATGTGAGTGAGTGTGAGTTTGAGTGAGTGAGTGAATGTGACTGTGTGTGTGTGTGAGTGAGTGAGTGAGTGTGAGTGTGTGAGTGAGTGAGTGTGTCAGTGAGTGAGAGTGTGAGTGAGTGAGTGAGTGTGTGTGAGTGTGTGAGTGAGTGAGTGTGTGGGGGTGAGTGAGTGTGTGAGTGTGTGAGTGAGTGAATGTGAGTGAGTGAGT
Source organism: Somniosus microcephalus (assembly GCF_052327205.1). Classification (NCBI taxonomy): domain Eukaryota; kingdom Metazoa; phylum Chordata; class Chondrichthyes; order Squaliformes; family Somniosidae; genus Somniosus; species Somniosus microcephalus. Next base: position 48,482,148 of record NC_140991.1, on the reverse strand, counting down.
GCGTGAGTGTGTGTGAGTGAGTCAGTGAGTGTGATTGTGAGTGGGTGAGTGAGTGTGAGTGACTGAGTGTGAGTGAGTGAATGTGAGTGTGTGTGTGAGTGAGTGTTTCAGTGTGTGTGTGAGTGAGTGAGTGTGAGTGTGTGAGTGAGTGAGTGTGAGTGAGTGAGTGAGTGTGAGTGAGTAAGTGAGTGAATCTGAGTGAGTGAGTGAGTGAGTGAATGTGAGTGAGTGAGTGAGTGTGAGTGAGTGAGCGTGAGTGTGTGAGTGAGTGAGTGAGTGAATGTGAGTGAGAGTGAGTGAGTGAATGTGAGTGAATGAGTGTGTGAGTGAGTGAGTGAGTGAATGTGAGTGAGTGCGTTTGTGAGTGAGTGAGTGAATGTGTGAGTGTGTGAGAGAGTGAGTGTGTGAGTGAGTGTGAGTGAGTGAGTGGAGTGTGAGAGTGAGTGAGTGAGTGTGAGTGTGTGAGGGAGTGAGTGTGAGTGTGAGTAAGTGAGTGTGTGAGTCAATGTGTGAGTGAGTGTGTTTGTGAGTGAGTGAGTGTGTGAGTGTGTCAGTGTGAGTGTCAGTGAGTGAGTGTGAGTGTGTGAGTGTGTGAGTGAGTGAGTGAGTGAGCGTGTGAGTGAGTGAGTATGAGTGTGAGTGAGTGAGTGAGTGTGAATGAGTGTGTGTGAGTGAGTGAGAGAGAGTGAGTGAGAGTGTTTGAGTGTGTGTGTGAGTGAGTGAGTGTGAGTGTGTGAGTGAGTGAGTGAGTGAGAGTGAGTGTATGTGTGAGTGAGTGTTTGAGTGTGTGTGTGAGTGAGTGAGTGTGAGTGTGTGTGTGAGTGAGTGTGACTGTGTGAGTAAGTGAGTGAATCTGAGTGGGTGTGCGAGTGAGTGAATGTGAGTGAGTGTGAGTGAGTGAGTGAGTGTGAGAGAGTGTCAGTGTGAGTGTCAGTGAGTGAGTGTGAGTGTGTGAGTGTGTGAGTGAGTGAGTGAGTGAGCGTGTGAGTGAGTGAGTATGAGTGTAAGTGAGTGAGTGAGTGTGAATGAGTGTGTGTGAGTGAGTGAGAGAGAGTGAGTGAGAGTGTTTGAGTGTGTGTGTGAGTCAATGTGTGAGTGAGTGTGTTTGTGAGTGAGTGAGTGTGTGAGTGTGTCAGTGTGAGTGTCAGTGAGTGAGTGTGAGTGTGTGAGTGTGTGAGTGAGTGAGTGAGTGAGCGTGTGAGTGAGTGAGTATGAGTGTGAGTGAGTGAGTGAGTGTGAATGAGTGTGTGTGAGTGAGTTAGAGAGAGTGAGTGAGAGTGTTTGAGTGTGTGTGTGAGTGAGTGAGTGTGAGTGTGTGAGTGAGTGAGTGAGTGAGAGTGAGTGTATGTGTGAGTGAGTGTTTGAGTGTGTGTGTGAGTGAGTGAGTGTGAGTGTGTGTGTGAGTGAGTGTGAGTGTGTGAGTAAGTGAGTGAATCTGAGTGGGTGTGCGAGTGAGTGAATGTGAGTGTGTGTGAGTGTGTGAGTGTGTGAGTGAATGTGAGTGAGTGTGAGTTTGAGTGAGTGAGTGAATGTGAGTGTGTGTGTGAGTGAGTGTTTGAGTGTGTGTGTGAGTGAGTGAGTGTGAGTGTGTGAGTGAGTGAGTGAGTGAGAGTGAGTGTGAGAGTGAGTGAGTGAGTGAGTGTGAGTGAGTGAGAGTGAGTGAGTGAATGTGAGTGTATGAGTGAGTGAATGTGTGTGAGTGTGTGAGTGAGTGAGTGAGTGAGTGAGTTTGTGAGTGAGTGAGTGAATGTGTGAGTGTGTGAGTGAGTGAGTGAGTGAGTGGAGTGTGAGAGTGAGTGAGTGAGTGTGTGTGAGTGTGAGTGTGTGAGTGAGTGAGTGAGTGTGAGTGAGTGAGTGAGTGAGTGTGAGTGAGTGTGTGTGTCAGTGTGAGTGTCAGTGAGTGAGTGAGAGTATGTGAGTGTGTGAGTGAGTGAGTGAGTGAGTGAGAGTGCGAGTGAGTGAGTGAGTGTGTGAGTGAGTGTGTGTGTGGGAGTGAGTGAGTGTGAGTGTGAGAGTGAGTGAGTGAATGTGAGTGAGTGTGAGTTTGAGTGAGTGAGTGAATCTGAGTGAGTGAGTGAGTGAATGTGAGTCAGTGAATGAGTGAGTGAATGAGTGAGTGAGTGTGAGAGTGAGTGAGTGAGTGAGTGAGTGAGTGAGTGAGTGAGAGTGAGTGAGTGAGTGTGAGTGAGTGAGTGAGTGAGTGTGAGTGAGTGAATGTGAGTGAGTGTGAGTGAGTGAATGAATGTGAGTGAGTGAGTGAGTGTGTGAGTGAGTGTGAGAGTGTGTGTGCGAGTGAGTGAGTGTGTGAGTGAGTGAGTGAGTGGGTGTGTGGGAGTGAGTGAGTGTGTGAGTGTGTGAGTGTGTGAGTGAGTGAGTGAGTGAATGTGAGTGAGTGTGAGTTTGAGTGAGTGAGTGAATGTGAGTGTATGTGTGAGTGAGTGTTTGAGTGTGTGTGTGAGTGAGTGAGTGTGAGTGTGTGTGTGAGTGAGTGTGAGTGTGTGAGTGAGTGAGTGAGTGTGAGTGAGTGAGAGTGAGTGAGAGTGAGTGAGTAAGTGAGTGAATCTGAGTGAGTGTGCGAGTGAGTGAATGTGAGTGAGTGTGAGTGAGTGAGTGAGTGAGTGAGAGTGAGTGTGAGTGAGTGATTGAGTGTGTGTGAGTGTGTGAGTGTGTGAGTGAATGTGAGTGAGTGTGAGATTGAGTGAGTGAGTGAATGTGAGTGTGTGTGTGAGTGAGTGTTTGAGTGTGTGTGTGAGTGAGTGAGTGTGAGTGTGTGAGTGAGTGAGTGAGTGAGAGTGAGTGTGAGAGTGAGTGAGTGAGTGAGTGAGAGTGAGTGAGAGTGAGTGAGTGAATGTGAGTGTGTGAGTGAGTGAATGTGTGTGAGTGTGTGAGTGAGTGAGTGAGTGAGTTTGTGAGTGAGTGAGTGAATGTGTGAGTGTGTGAGTGAGTGAGTGAGTGACTGGAGTGTGAGAGTGAGTGAGTGAGTGTGTGTGAGTGTGAGTGTGTGAGTGAGTGAATGAGTGAGTGTGAGTGAGTGAGTGAGTGTGAGTGAGTGTGTGAGTGAGTGAGTTTGTGAGTGAGTGAGTGACTGTGAGTGTGTGAGTGTGTCAGTGTGAGTGTCAGTGAGTGAGTGAGAGTATGTGAGTGTG
>NC_140991.1:48454002-48456502 GCF_052327205.1 Somniosus microcephalus | reverse complement strand
AGTGAGTGAATGTGAGTGTGTGTGAGTGAGTATGTGAGTGAGTGAGTGAGTGAGTGGAGCATGAGAGTGAGTGAGTGAGTGTGAGTGTGAGTGAGTGAGTGAGTGTGCGAGTGTGTGAGTGAGTGAGTGAGTGAGTGGAGTATGAGAGTGAGTGAGTGAGTGTGAGTGTGTGAGTGAGTGTGAGTTTGTGAGTGAGTGAGTGTGTGTGAGTGAGTGTGTGAGTGTGTGTGAGTGAGTGAGTGAGTGTGAGTGAGTGCGAGTTTGAGTGAGTGAGTGAGTGGGGTGTGAGAGTGAGTGAGTGTGTGAGTGTGTGAGTGAGTGAGTGGAGTGTGAGAGTGAGTGAGTGAGTGTGAGTGTGTGAGTGAGTGTGAGTTTGTGAGTGAGTGAGTGTGTGGGAGTGAGTGAGTGTGTGAGTGTGTGAGTGAGTGAGTGAGTGAGAGTGAGTGAGTGAGTGAGTGAACCTGAGTGAGTGAGAGAATGTGAGTGAGTGAGAGAGTGAGTGTGAGTGAGTGTGAGTGAGTGAGTGAGTGTGTGTGAGTGTGTGAGTGACTGTGAGTGTGTGAGTGACTGTGAGTGTCTGAGTGACTGTGAGTGTGTGAGTGAGTGAGTGAGTGAATGTGAGTGAGTGAGAGTGAGTGAGTGAATGTGAGTGAGTGAGTGTGTGAGTGAGTGAATGAATGTGAGTGAGTGAGTGAGTGAATGTGAGTGAGTGAGTTTGTGAGTGAGTGAGTGAATGTGTGAGTGTGTGAGTGAGTGAGTGTGAGTGAGTGTGAGTGAGCGACTGGAGTGTGAGAGTGAGTGAGTGTGCGTGTGAGTGAGTGAGTGTGAGTGTGAGTGAGTGAGTTTGTGAGTGAATGAGTGTGAGTGTGTGAGTGTGTCAGTGTGAGTGTCAGTGAGTGAGTGTGAGTGTGTCAGTGTGTGAGTGAGTGAGTGTGTGAGAGTGCGAGTGAGTGAGTGAGTGTGAGTGTGAGTGAGGGAGTAAGTGTGAGTGAGTGAGTGAGAGTGTGAGAGTGAGTGAGTGAGTGAATGTGAGTGAGTGAGTGAGTTTGAGCGAGTGAGTGAATGTGTGTGTGTGTGTTTGAGTGTGTGTGTGAGTGAGTGAGTGTGAGTGAGTGTGTGAGTGTGTGAGTGAGTGAGAGAGTGAGTGTGAGGGAGTGAGTGAATGTGAGTGAGTGAGAATGTGTGAGTGTGTGAGTGTGAGTGAGTGAGTGAGTGAATGTGAGTGAGTGTGAGTGAGTGAGTGTGAGTGAGTGAGTGGAGTGTAAGAGTGAGTGAGTGAGTGTGAGTGTGTGAGTGAGTGAGTGTGAGTGTGTGAGTGAGTGAGTTTGTGATTGAGTGTGTGAGTGTGAGTTTGTGAGTGAGTGAGTGAGTGAGTGTGAGTGTGTGAGTGAGTGAGAGTGCGAGTGAGTGAGTGAGTGTGAGTTTGAGTGAGTGAGTGAATGTGAGTGTGTGTGTGAGTGAGTGAGTGTGTGAGTGTGTGTGAGTGAGTGAGTGAGTGTGAGTGTGCGTGAGTGAGTGAGAGTGTTTGAGTGTGTGAGTGAGTGAGTGAGAGTGAGTGAGTGAGTGAATGTGAGTGTGTGTGTGTGTGAGTGAGTGAGTGAGTGAGAGTGAGTGAGTGTGAGTGTATGAGTGAGTGAGTGAGTGTGAGTGAGTGAGTGAGTGTGAGTGTGTGAGTGAGTGTGAGTGAGTGAGTGAATCTGAGTGAGTGAGTGTGTGAGTGAGTGAGTGAATGTGAGTGAGTGTGAGTGAGTGGGTGAGTGAGTGTGTGAGTGAGTGAGTGTGAGTGTGTGAGTGAGTGTGTGACTGAGTGAGTGAGTGAGTGTGTGAGTGTGTGAGTAAGTGAGTGTGTGAGTGTGTGAGTGAGTGAGTCAATGTGAGTGAGTGTGTGTTTGAGTGAGTGAGTGAATGTGAGTGTGTGTGAGTGAGTATGTGAGTGAGTGAGTGAATGTGAGTGAGTGTGTGAGTTAGTGAATGTGAGTGTGTGTGAGTGAGTATGTGAGTGAGTGAGTGAGTGAGTGAAGCGTGAGAGTGAGTGAGTGAGTGTGAGTGTGAGTGAGTGAGTGAGTGAGTGTGTGAGTGTGTGAGTGAGTGAGTGAGTGGAGTGTGAGAGTGAGTGAGTGAGTGTGAGTGTGTGAGTGAGTGTGAGTTTGTGAGTGAGTGAGTGTGTGGGAGTGAGTGAGTGTGTGAGTGTGTGTGAGTGAGTGAGTGAGTGTGGGTGAGTGTGAGTTTGAGTGAGTGAGTGATTGGAGTGTGAGAGTGAGTGAGTGAGTGTGAGTGTGAGTGAGTGAGTGAGTGAGTGTGTGAGTGTGTGAGTGAGTGAGTGAGTGGAGTGTGAGAGTGAGTGTGTGAGTGAGTGTGAGTTTGTGAGTGAGTGAGTGTGTGGGAGTGAGTGAGTGTGTGAATGTGTGAGTGAGTGAGTGTGTGAGTGGGTGAGTGAGTGTGTGAGTGCGTTTGTGAGTTAGTGAGTGAATGTGAGTGAGTGAGTGTGAGAGTAAGTGAG